>NW_028244473.1:0-17024 GCF_964263255.1 Lissotriton vulgaris | reverse complement strand
TGTGGGCAGGGTATACTCAGACATGAGTCCCTTTCTCACTGCTCCATCAGGATTCAAGCAAGCCGGGCCGAAGAAGGCTGAAATGCCAGAAACCGGTCCCCGGTAGCTTGTCTCCTTTCTGGTGAAGAATTGGCTTGGTAGTTTAGTCTGCCCTGTTCCCATGATGCACTGGGCCAGGGACAGACTGATTTGCATATAGCCAGGTTCTGAGCTGGGATGGGGCAGTGAGATAAATAACGGTGATGGATCAAGCCCTGATCTTTGGACTGGGTAAGAGTGGTCTGTTTAACTCAGACACTCTGTTCATCACCACCCCCTTTTCTAAATCGTTTTTGGCCACTATAGGTGTGGCAGGGTATACTCAGACATGAGTCCCTTTCTCACTGCTCCATCAGGATTCAAGCAAGCCGGGCCGAAGAAGGCTGAAATGCCAGAAACCGGTCCCCGGTAGCTTGTCTCCTTTCTGGTGAAGAATTGGCTTGGTAGTTTAGTCTGCCCTGTTCCCATGATGCACTGGGCCAGGGACAGACTGATTTGTATATAGCCAGGTTCTGAGCTGGGATGGGGCAGTGAGATTAATAACGGTGATGGATCAAGCCCTGATCTTTGGACTGGGTAAGAGTGGTCTGTTTAACTCAGACACTCTGTTCATCACCACCCCCTTTTCTAAATCGTTTTTGGCCACTATAGGTGTGGCAGGGTATACTCAGACATGAGTCCCTTTCTCACTGCTCCATCAGGATTCAAGCAAGCCGGGCCGAAGAAGGCTGAAATGCCAGAAACCGGTCCCCGGTAGCTTGTCTCCTTTCTGGTGAAGAATTGGCTTGGTAGTTTAGTCTGCCCTGTTCCCATGATGCACTGGGCCAGGGACAGACTGATTTGCATATAGCCAGGTTCTGAGCTGGGATGGGGCAGTGAGATAAATAACGGTGATGGATCAAGCCCTGATCTTTGGACTGGGTAAGAGTGGTCTGTTTAACTCAGACACTCTGTTCATCACCACCCCCTTTTCTAAATCGTTTTTGGCCACTATAGGTGTGGCAGGGTATACTCAGACATGAGTCCCTTTCTCACTGCTCCATCAGGATTCAAGCAAGCCGGGCCGAAGAAGGCTGAAATGCCAGAAACCGGTCCCCGGTAGCTTGTCTCCTTTCTGGTGAAGAATTGGCTTGGTAGTTTAGTCTGCCCTGTTCCCATGATGCACTGGGCCAGGGACAGACTGATTTGCATATAGCCAGGTTCTGAGCTGGGATGGGGCAGTGAGATAAATAACGGTGATGGATCAAGCCCTGATCTTTGGACTGGGTAAGAGTGGTCTGTTTAACTCAGACACTCTGTTCATCACCACCCCCTTTTCTAAATCGTTTTTGGCCACTATAGGTGTGGCAGGGTATACTCAGACATGAGTCCCTTTCTCACTGCTCCATCAGGATTCAAGCAAGCCGGGCCGAAGAAGGCTGAAATGCCAGAAACCGGTCCCCGGTAGCTTGTCTCCTTTCTGGTGAAGAATTGGCTTGGTAGTTTAGTCTGCCCTGTTCCCATGATGCACTGGGCCAGGGACAGACTGATTTGCATATAGCCAGGTTCTGAGCTGGGATGGGGCAGTGAGATAAATAACGGTGATGGATCAAGCCCTGATCTTTGGACTGGGAAAGAGTGGTCTGTTTAACTCAGACACTCTGTTCATCACCACCCCCTTTTCTAAATCGTTTTTGGCCACTATAGGTGTGGCAGGGTATACTCAGACATGAGTCCCTTTCTCACTGCTCCATCAGGATTCAAGCAAGCCGGGCCGAAGAAGGCTGAAATGCCAGAAACCGGTCCCCGGTAGCTTGTCTCCTTTCTGGTGAAGAATTGGCTTGGTAGTTTAGTCTGCCCTGTTCCCATGATGCACTGGGCCAGGGACAGACTGATTTGCATATAGCCAGGTTCTGAGCTGGGATGGGGCAGTGAGATAAATAACGGTGATGGATCAAGCCCTGATCTTTGGACTGGGTAAGAGTGGTCTGTTTAACTCAGACACTCTGTTCATCACCACCCCCTTTTCTAAATCGTTTTTGGCCACTATAGGTGTGGCAGGGTATACTCAGACATGAGTCCCTTTCTCACTGCTCCATCAGGATTCAAGCAAGCCGGGCCGAAGAAGGCTGAAATGCCAGAAACCGGTCCCCGGTAGCTTGTCTCCTTTCTGGTGAAGAATTGGCTTGGTAGTTTAGTCTGCCCTGTTCCCATGATGCACTGGGCCAGGGACAGACTGATTTGCATATAGCCAGGTTCTGAGCTGGGATGGGGCAGTGAGATAAATAATGGTGATGGATCAAGCCCTGATCTTTGGACTGGGTAAGAGTGGTCTGTTTAACTCAGACACTCTGTTCATCACCACCCCCTTTTCTAAATCGTTTTTGCCACTATAGGTGTGGCAGGGTATACTCAGACATGAGTCCCTTTCTCACTGCTCCATCAGGATTCAAGCAAGCCGGGCCGAAGAAGGCTGAAATGCCAGAAACCGGTCCCCGGTAGCTTGTCTCCTTTCTGGTGAAGAATTGGCTTGGTAGTTTAGTCTGCCCTGTTCCCATGATGCACTGGGCCAGGGACAGACTGATTTGCATATAGCCAGGTTCTGAGCTGGGATGGGGCAGTGAGATAAATAATCGGTGATGGATCAAGCCCTGATCTTTGGACTGGGTAAGAGTGGTCTGTTTAACTCAGACACTCTGTTCATCACCACCCCCTTTTCTAAATCGTTTTTGGCCACTATAGGTGTGGCAGGGTATACTCAGACATGAGTCCCTTTCTCACTGCTCCATCAGGATTCAAGCAAGCCGGGCCGAAGAAGGCTGAAATGCAGAAACCGGTCCCCGGTAGCTTGTCTCCTTTCTGGTGAAGAATTGGCTTGGTAGTTTAGTCTGCCCTGTTCCCATGATGCACTGGGCCAGGGACAGACTGATTTGCATATAGCCAGGTTCTGAGCTGGGATGGGGCAGTGAGATAAATAACGGTGATGGATCAAGCCCTGATCTTTGGACTGGGTAAGAGTGGTCTGTTTAACTCAGACACTCTGTTCATCACCACCCCCTTTTCTAAATCGTTTTTGGCCACTATAGGTGTGGCAGGGTATACTCAGACATGAGTCCCTTTCTCACTGCTCCATCAGGATTCAAGCAAGCCGGGCCGAAGAAGGCTGAAATGCCAGAAACCGGTCCCCGGTAGCTTGTCTCCTTTCTGGTGAAGAATTGGCTTGGTAGTTTAGTCTGCCCTGTTCCCATGATGCACTGGGCCAGGGACAGACTGATTTGCATATAGCCAGGTTCTGAGCTGGGATGGGGCAGTGAGATAAATAACGGTGATGGATCAAGCCCTGATCTTTGGACTGGGTAAGAGTGGTCTGTTTAACTCAGACACTCTGTTCATCACCACCCCCTTTTCTAAATCGTTTTTGGCCACTATAGGTGTGGCAGGGTATACTCAGACATGAGTCCCTTTCTCACTGCTCCATCAGGATTCAAGCAAGCCGGGCCGAAGAAGGCTGAAATGCCAGAAACCGGTCCCCGGTAGCTTGTCTCCTTTCTGGTGAAGAATTGGCTTGGTAGTTTAGTCTGCCCTGTTCCCATGATGCACTGGGCCAGGGACAGACTGATTTGTATATAGCCAGGTTCTGAGCTGGGATGGGGCAGTGAGATAAATAACGGTGATGGATCAAGCCCTGATCTTTGGATTGGGTAAGAGTGGTCTGTTTAACTCAGACACTCTGTTCATCACCACCCCCTTTTCTAAATCGTTTTTGGCCACTATAGGTGTGGCAGGGTATACTCAGACATGAGTAACCTTTCTCACTGCTCCATCAGGATTCAAGCAAGCCGGGCCGAAGAAGGCTGAAATGCCAGAAACCGGTCCCCGGTAGCTTGTCTCCTTTCTGGTGAAGAATTGGCTTGGTAGTTTAGTCTGCCCTGTTCCCATGATGCACTGGGCCAGGGACAGACTGATTTGCATATAGCCAGGTTCTGAGCTGGGATGGGGCAGTGAGATAAATAACGGTGATGGATCAAGCCCTGATCTTTGGACTGGGTAAGAGTGGTCTGTTTAACTCAGACACTCTGTTCATCACCACCCCCTTTTCTAAATCGTTTTTGGCCACTATAGGTGTGGCAGGGTATACTCAGACATGAGTCCCTTTCTCACTGCTCCATCAGGATTCAAGCAAGCCGGGCCGAAGAAGGCTGAAATGCCAGAAACCGGTCCCCGGTAGCTTGTCTCCTTTCTGGTGAAGAATTGGCTTGGTAGTTTAGTCTGCCCTGTTCCCATGATGCACTGGGCCAGGGACAGACTGATTTGCATATAGCCAGGTTCTGAGCTGGGATGGGGCAGTGAGATAAATAACGGTGATGGATCAAGCCCTGATCTTTGGACTGGGTAAGAGTGGTCTGTTTAACTCAGACACTCTGTTCATCACCACCCCCTTTTCTAAATCGTTTTTGGCCACTATAGGTGTGGCAGGGTATACTCAGACATGAGTCCCTTTCTCACTGCTCCATCAGGATTCAAGCAAGCCGGGCCGAAGAAGGCTGAAATGCCAGAAACCGGTCCCCGGTAGCTTGTCTCCTTTCTGGTGAAGAATTGGCTTGGTAGTTTAGTCTGCCCTGTTCCCATGATGCACTGGGCCAGGGACAGACTGATTTGCATATAGCCAGGTTCTGAGCTGGGATGGGGCAGTGAGATAAACAACGGTGATGGATCAAGCCCTGATCTTTGGACTGGGTAAGAGTGGTCTGTTTAACTCAGACACTCTGTTCATCACCACCCCCTTTTCTAAATCGTTTTTGGCCACTATAGGTGTGGCAGGGTATACTCAGACATGAGTCCCTTTCTCACTGCTCCATCAGGATTCAAGCAAGCCGGGCCGAAGAAGGCTGAAATGCCAGAAACCGGTCCCCGGTAGCTTGTCTCCTTTCTGGTGAAGAATTGGCTTGGTAGTTTAGTCTGCCCTGTTCCCATGATGCACTGGGCCAGGGACAGACTGATTTGCATATAGCCAGGTTCTGAGCTGGGATGGGGCAGTGAGATAAATAACGGTGATGGATCAAGCCCTGATCTTCGGACTGGGTAAGAGTGGTCTGTTTAACTCAGACACTCTGTTCATCACCACCCCCTTTTCTAAATCGTTTTTGGCCACTATAGGTGTGGCAGGGTATACTCAGACATGAGTCCCTTTCTCACTGCTCCATCAGGTTTCAAGCAAGCCGGGCCGAAGAAGGCTGAAATGCCAGAAACCGGTCCCCGGTAGCTTGTCTCCTTTCTGGTGAAGAATTGGCTTGGTAGTTTAGTCTGCCCTGTTCCCATGATGCACTGGGCCAGGGACAGACTGATTTGCATATAGCCAGGTTCTGAGCTGGGATGGGGCAGTGAGATAAATAACGGTGATGGATCAAGCCCTGATCTTTGGACTGGGTAAGAGTGGTCTGTTTAACTCAGACACTCTGTTCATCACCACCCCCTTTTCTAAATTGTTTTTGGCCACTATAGGTGTGGCAGGGTATACTCAGACATGAGTCCCTTTCTCACTGCTCCATCAGGATTCAAGCAAGCCGGGCCGAAGAAGGCTGAAATGCCAGAAACCGGTCCCCGGTAGCTTGTCTCCTTTCTGGTGAAGAATTGGCTTGGTAGTTTAGTCTGCCCTGTTCCCATGATGCACTGGGCCAGGGACAGACTGATTTGCATATAGCCAGGTTCTGAGCTGGGATGGGGCAGTGAGATAAATAACGGTGATGGATCAAGCCCTGATCTTTGGACTGGGTAAGAGTGGTCTGTTTAACTCAGACACTCTGTTCATCACCACCCCCTTTTCTAAATTGTTTTTGGCCACTATAGGTGTGGCAGGGTATACTCAGACATGAGTCCCTTTCTCACTGCTCCATCAGGATTCAAGCAAGCCGGGCCGAAGAAGGCTGAAATGCCAGAAACCGGTCCCCGGTAGCTTGTCTCCTTTCTGGTGAAGAATTGGCTTGGTAGTTTAGTCTGCCCTGTTCCCATGATGCACTGGGCCAGGGACAGACTGATTTGCATATAGCCAGGTTCTGAGCTGGGATGGGGCAGTGAGATAAATAATGGTGATGGATCAAGCCCTGATCTTTGGACTGGGTAAGAGTGGTCTGTTTAACTCAGACACTCTGTTCATCACCACCCCCTTTTCTAAATCGTTTTTGGCCACTATAGGTGTGGCAGGGTATACTCAGACATGAGTCCCTTTCTCACTGCTCCATCAGGATTCAAGCAAGCCGGGCCGAAGAAGGCTGAAATGCCAGAAACCGGTCCCCGGTAGCTTGTCTCCTTTCTGGTGAAGAATTGGCTTGGTAGTTTAGTCTGCCCTGTTCCCATGATGCACTGGGCCAGGGACAGACTGATTTGCATATAGCCAGGTTCTGAGCTGGGATGGGGCAGTGAGATAAATAACGGTGATGGATCAAGCCCTGATCTTTGGACTGGGTAAGAGTGGTCTGTTTAACTCAGACACTCTGTTCATCACCACCCCCTTTTCTAAATCGTTTTTGGCCACTATAGGTGTGGCAGGGTATACTCAGACATGAGTCCCTTTCTCACTGCTCCATCAGGATTCAAGCAAGCCGGGCCGAAGAAGGCTGAAATGCCAGAAACCGGTCCCCGGTAGCTTGTCTCCTTTCTGGTGAAGAATTGGCTTGGTAGTTTAGTCTGCCCTGTTCCCATGATGCACTGGGCCAGGGACAGACTGATTTGCATATAGCCAGGTTCTGAGCTGGGATGGGGCAGTGAGATAAATAACGGTGATGGATCAAGCCCTGATCTTTGGACTGGGTAAGAGTGGTCTGTTTAACTCAGACACTCTGTTCATCACCACCCCCTTTTCTAAATCGTTTTTGGCCACTATAGGTGTGGCAGGGTATACTCAGACATGAGTCCCTTTCTCACTGCTCCATCAGGATTCAAGCAAGCCGGGCCGAAGAAGGCTGAAATGCCAGAAACCGGTCCCCGGTAGCTTGTCTCCTTTCTGGTGAAGAATTGGCTTGGTAGTTTAGTCTGCCCTGTTCCCATGATGCACTGGGCCAGGGACAGACTGATTTGCATATAGCAAGGTTCTGAGCTGGGATGGGGCAGTGAGATAAATAACGGTGATGGATCAAGCCCTGATCTTTGGACTGGGTAAGAGTGGTCTGTTTAACTCAGACACTCTGTTCATCACCACCCCCTTTTCTAAATCGTTTTTGGCCACTATAGGTGTGGCAGGGTATACTCAGACATGAGTCCCTTTCTCACTGCTCCATCAGGATTCAAGCAAGCCGGGCCGAAGAAGGCTGAAATGCCAGAAACCGGTCCCCGGTAGCTTGTCTCCTTTCTGGTGAAGAATTGGCTTGGTAGTTTAGTCTGCCCTGTTCCCATGATGCACTGGGCCAGGGACAGACTGATTTGTATATAGCCAGGTTCTGAGCTGGGATGGGGCAGTGAGATAAATAACGGTGATGGATCAAGCCCTGATCTTTGGATTGGGTAAGAGTGGTCTGTTTAACTCAGACACTCTGTTCATCACCACCCCCTTTTCTAAATCGTTTTTGGCCACTATAGGTGTGGCAGGGTATACTCAGACATGAGTCCCTTTCTCACTGCTCCATCAGGATTCAAGCAAGCCGGGCCGAAGAAGGCTGAAATGCCAGAAACCGGTCCCCGGTAGCTTGTCTCCTTTCTGGTGAAGAATTGGCTTGGTAGTTTAGTCTGCCCTGTTCCCATGATGCACTGGGCCAGGGACAGACTGATTTGCATATAGCCAGGTTCTGAGCTGGGATGGGGCAGTGAGATAAATAACGGTGATGGATCAAGCCCTGATCTTTGGACTGGGTAAGAGTGGTCTGTTTAACTCAGACACTCTGTTCATCACCACCCCCTTTTCTAAATCGTTTTTGGCCACTATAGGTGTGGCAGGGTATACTCAGACATGAGTCCCTTTCTCACTGCTCCATCAGGATTCAAGCAAGCCGGGCCGAAGAAGGCTGAAATGCCAGAAACCGGTCCCCGGTAGCTTGTCTCCTTTCTGGTGAAGAATTGGCTTGGTAGTTTAGTCTGCCCTGTTCCCATGATGCACTGGGCCAGGGACAGACTGATTTGCATATAGCCAGGTTCTGAGCTGGGATGGGGCAGTGAGATAAATAACGGTGATGGATCAAGCCCTGATCTTTGGACTGGGTAAGAGTGGTCTGTTTAACTCAGACACTCTGTTCATCACCACCCCCTTTTCTAATTCGTTTTTGGCCACTATAGGTGTGGCAGGGTATACTCAGACATGAGTCCCTTTCTCACTGCTCCATCAGGATTCAAGCAAGCCGGGCCGAAGAAGGCTGAAATGCCAGAAACCGGTCCCCGGTAGCTTGTCTCCTTTCTGGTGAAGAATTGACTTGGTAGTTTAGTCTGCCCTGTTCCCATGATGCACTGGGCCAGGGACAGACTGATTTGCATATAGCCAGGTTCTGAGCTGGGATGGGGCAGTGAGATAAACAACGGTGATGGATCAAGCCCTGATCTTTGGACTGGGTAAGAGTGGTCTGTTTAACTCAGACACTCTGTTCATCACCACCCCCTTTTCTAAATCGTTTTTGGCCACTATAGGTGTGGCAGGGTATACTCAGACATGAGTCCCTTTCTCACTGCTCCATCAGGATTCAAGCAAGCCGGGCCGAAGAAGGCTGAAATGCCAGAAACCGGTCCCCGGTAGCTTGTCTCCTTTCTGGTGAAGAATTGGCTTGGTAGTTTAGTCTGCCCTGTTCCCATGATGCACTGGGCCAGGGACAGACTGATTTGCATATAGCCAGGTTCTGAGCTGGGATGGGGCAGTGAGATAAATAACGGTGATGGATCAAGCCCTGATCTTTGGACTGGGTAAGAGTGGTCTGTTTAACTCAGACACTCTGTTCATCACCACCCCCTTTTCTAAATCGTTTTTGGCCACTATAGGTGTGGCAGGGTATACTCAGACATGAGTCCCTTTCTCACTGCTCCATCAGGATTCAAGCAAGCCGGGCCGAAGAAGGCTGAAATGCCAGAAACCGGTCCCCGGTAGCTTGTCTCCTTTCTGGTGAAGAATTGGCTTGGTAGTTTAGTCTGCCCTGTTCCCATGATGCACTGGGCCAGGGACAGACTGATTTGCATATAGCCAGGTTCTGAGCTGGGATGGGGCAGTGAGATAAATAACGGTGATGGATCAAGCCCTGATCTTTGGACTGGGTAAGAGTGGTCTGTTTAACTCAGACACTCTGTTCATCACCACCCCCTTTTCTAAATTGTTTTTGGCCACTATAGGTGTGGCAGGGTATACTCAGACATGAGTCCCTTTCTCACTGCTCCATCAGGATTCAAGCAAGCCGGGCCGAAGAAGGCTGAAATGCCAGAAACCGGTCCCCGGTAGCTTGTCTCCTTTCTGGTGAAGAATTGGCTTGGTAGTTTAGTCTGCCCTGTTCCCATGATGCACTGGGCCAGGGACAGACTGATTTGCATATAGCCAGGTTCTGAGCTGGGATGGGGCAGTGAGATAAATAATGGTGATGGATCAAGCCCTGATCTTTGGACTGGGTAAGAGTGGTCTGTTTAACTCAGACACTCTGTTCATCACCACCCCCTTTTCTAAATCGTTTTTGGCCACTATAGGTGTGGCAGGGTATACTCAGACATGAGTCCCTTTCTCACTGCTCCATCAGGATTCAAGCAAGCCGGGCCGAAGAAGGCTGAAATGCCAGAAACCGGTCCCCGGTAGCTTGTCTCCTTTCTGGTGAAGAATTGGCTTGGTAGTTTAGTCTGCCCTGTTCCCATGATGCACTGGGCCAGGGACAGACTGATTTGCATATAGCCAGGTTCTGAGCTGGGATGGGGCAGTGAGATAAATAACGGTGATGGATCAAGCCCTGATCTTTGGACTGGGTAAGAGTGGTCTGTTTAACTCAGACACTCTGTTCATCACCACCCCCTTTTCTAAATCATCAAAAGAAAGGAGGCACTCCGCTTATCCCACTCCCATTCTCTCACAATGGTTCTTGTAATGCTTGGTATACTCTTCTATTCACTTTGCGATGGCCGACAAAAGGTGGACTACTTTTCCGACGTAATAAGGTCTGTTTTAATGACCGAGATGGTTATCCACAAGCTGAAGGAACTAAATTTGAATGGGAAGAATATCGACCAGATAATGTATCTTCGCCTCAAATTTATACTAACCAAAGAAATGTAAATATGTCCAGCCTGCATGTAATCACAGTTATTGATACGAAAGCTGATCTGTGTGTCCGAAATAAAGGTACAATCCCAGTAGGAAGAAGTGAATGTAACACTACTCTCACCTTTGACACTCCAAATGGTATTACTTTTGTGGCTTCACGAAACACTTACTTTATCTGTGGAAATAAAGATTATCACCGTCTCCCTATAGGATGGCTAGGAACATGTTATATATCCTTTGTATTACCCCCTGTGTTTATTGCCCCACCTATGTACCATAATGATTTCGTTTTATATCATGATTTTATACTGAATAGAGTGAAAAGAGCATTAGCTCTCGATGATATAGACCAGACTGATACTTCTCTGCAGCAGTATGTCGATTTTAATTTAGGTCTTTTCTCATTTGTTGGGGCTGCTTTAAATAGCAGAAAAATAAGACGACTGACACGTGTTGTAGAAGCTGTTGCTAATGAAACAGTTTTCGCTCTAGGGAATTTAACTGAGGAACTTCAAATTACCAGAATTGTAACGCTTCAGAACCAAATGGTTCTAGATGTAGTGTTAGCTGATCGTGGGGGTGCATGCCGCATCATCGGAAGTAGTTGCTGCGTGTACGTGCCAGATAATTCACCCTCTGTATATGATGCAATTTCTAAATTACATAAGATAGCTGCTGAGATACATCCTGATAATGGTACTTGGACACTTTCGGGTTGGTTTTGGACATTGCTTAGTACTTGGGGTTGGAAGCTGCTGACAATCCTATGTGTAATAATTGGGATACTGTTCTTTCTATGTCTCTGTATTCAGTGCGGCCCTATGCTATGTTCCATGTGCCTTTCTGCTTGTATCCCATCCAAACGAGCTATTGTTAAGAATGAACAAATGATTCATAGAGAAGTAGCAAACATTATGTCCATTAATATTGATGATGAATACCCTGATTATGTCCACTATGAGGTAGCTTCAGCTAAACGCTAAAAGGGTCGTCTGTCGTAATTTGACAGTGATTGGGTTAGTGTTAAGCTTTGCTACACAAATTTCCCCTTATCTTGTCTATGGTGTTTGGAGGCCATTTTGAGAACACTGGCGTCCATTTTAGATGAACGTGCTGCCTCGTGGTCAGCATGCCCTTTTGTCCTTTCTCTGCACCACTGACCACCTAACTTACCCAGCAACAGGCTATTTTTAGTACTGGTCAAGCTTGCGCATGCGTAGTCTTACCCTCTGTACTAGTGGACAGTCATCACTTAGGAATGTTCTCTAACTGACCAGTAGTGTTATACCTCCTCCCATGAGTTGGCTGTGTTCCAAAAATGACCTTATATGTACCTAAACTGAGCAAATGTGTTCCGCCTACTCTTTTTATTACTGTAAAACTGTATAAAAGAGGTCTCGCACCGATGTTCGGTGTAATACTTCTTGCATTACCGAAGGGTGCTGTAGGAATGCACCACCACCCCATGGGGTCTTAATAAACTTGTCTTTTGCATTTTCCAGTTTCCGTGCCAACGTCTGTTTTATGGTGTAGCGGGTTTTGCGGAATATGTAGGCCTGGAGAACCCAATACCACAATGGGTTCATGGGTTCCCACTGCTTACATTGGGACAGATTCACAGAACTAACTTACGACAAAACCCTAAACTTACTACTCATGGTATTCACAGAATGCACTTACGAGTGTCCTAAGTTTATGTCTGCACTCGGGCCGGAATTTCGCACCCGGAGTGTAAGCTCCACACTCGGAGTGTAAGCTCTACACCCGGAGCGGAATTTCCACCATTGGGCCGGAATCTCTGCTTCCGGGCCTGAATACCCACAATCTGGTGTTAATTGCCTATATCTGATGCATTGTGGGTATACCGGCCGGGGAGCGGAGATTCCGGCCCAATGGTGGAAATTCCGCTCTGGGTGTGCAGCTTACACTCCGGGTGAGGAAATTCCGGCCCGAGTGCGGACGTAAACTTAGAACAGTCGTAAGTGCGTTCTGTGAATACCATGAGTAGTAAGTTTGGGATTTTATCGTAACTTAGTTCAGTGAATCGGGCCCTTTGTTTTTACACAGCATAGAGTTGGCAAGATGTTTGACTTGGTACCCTGCCTAACTGGAATTTGTTTTTTGGCCTTTCATTCCTGTTATTTCTCACAGTACAAGATAGGTGGCAGTTGTGTTGTTTCTAGTAGTGGTTAATTGATGGTGCTGATGTTGCCTCTAGATAGCACCTTTTTCCCAACACATTTCACAGATTCAGGGCTGCTTTGGCCAACAACCATATACAGGATATGGCAATGAAAACCCACATGAACAGTGACAAGAAATAAACTTGCACAGTCGATCCCAACTATCCTATCCAAGTACTGCATGACACTATGAAAGCCCTTCAACGGATTAAGCATTAGACACATACATCAGGCTAGCTCCATATCCCTGGATTTCCTCATCTAGAAGTGAGTGAGTAGAGCGAACCAAGGCTAAGACAATACCCCTATAGTCGCCCCACTATTGCCAAATCTTGCGGTATTTTTAGTCGCATCTCTCTGCTTGATACACTGCCACCTCAAGTCCCATACAGTAGTCCTTCTCCTTTTTCCACGCCCGAGAGATGGAGGTGTGTCTGCCCTCCAAACTCTGGCTATATCTCATTTCAACAGGGTCAGACCCAGGAACAACAGCAGTCATTTATATCTGTTCCATCCATGCCCTCTGCACTTTGAAGAAGAATGCATTTTAGGTCCATTGGAATAACCCAGCAGAGAACTTCCCCTTGGCACCCCTGCCTGAAACTAGCCAGCTCAATGCAACTCCACCCTGTGTGAAGGAAGGTACCATCATCAGCCCTGCAGCATAGGCATATTGGGTAGTCAATCGCTCACATGCGCCATAGGTGATGTCTCATGTAGTAAACTCTGTGAAGGTATTTTAATTGTATCAAGCCGAGACAGGCTGAAATCGCTGCTGCTCTGTTAGCCCCAGAGGCCTTTTTCCAATCATAATCATCATCTTGTGTGTTGATGTCAGCTTCCTACGCAGCTCTAAGTGCAGGTAATGCGTTTGGACTATTCGTGACCAGTGATTGGTTTATCTTCAATATTTTGTGAGCACCTAGGTCTCCCAGAAGGTGCTTGCCGTCTAATCAACTAAACTCTGGTAAACCCCTGAAGTCTCTAAGACATTGGGTAAGGGCATGGCGGAGTTTAAGTACTGGTAGGATTGGCTACAGTGCAATTGATACGTGCTTTGCATCTCTTGGCATGATTTATACAGTGTGCCCCCCATTAAATCTTCAAGGTTGGAGACTTCAATGATGCCCCACTCTGGAAGCATTCCAGCAGGGCTACCTGTTTCAGTACACTGCCCTGCCACATTGATGTCCACTCTGTCAATTTCCCCCATCTACAGGAGGGAGCGCATCCACACATTTATGACCACTTGTGTAGCCAGTGAAATGAACCCTGCCCCTCTCCCACTACTTAGATAGTCAAACAGGGAGGTAGCACTGATCGCCCATTTCTCAACTGGATACACAGGGTCTCTTGGAGCAGCATACCTCCATCATTTATAATCTGGAGATGTGAGGAGGAGTAGTAGGAGTACATATCAGCATAGGCAATACCTCCACAATATGTGGACTGGAAGCGTTTCAAAGGTCAATTTTGCAGCATCACCCCCACAAAAGAAACCATCGAGGACATCGTTCACCTGTTTGAACCACGACTGGGCGATAGCATAAGGGCAGTTCTGTAGCTAATACAGCAATCGAGGTAGGGAAACCATTTTGAAGATTGCCGATCTGCCCAGCAGAGATAGAGGCAAAGGGGACAAGACCCTCACTTCTTCTTTGAGTTATGTTAACACAGAGGCTAGGTTATGGATTCATGACAGTGTCGCATCCAGGAACATGTATATCCCCTAAAAATGCCCCCCGGCTGGTGTTGGCCCAATGCCCACTCCATGGCACCAACACAGCTGCCAACGGGGAACACTATGAATTTCGAGGTGTTCATGTACAGCTCAGAGGTTTCATTAAAGATTTGTATGATGTGTAGGATGCAGGGTCCCAAAGTTTCCGGATCGGTGAGGAAGAACAGATCATCCACATAGAGGGTAATCCTCTTGGATAACTCCGCGGTCTACTCAAAACCCCTCACTTGGGCATCTATCCAGACCTAAGTGGTCAACGGCTCCATGGCCTGTACAAATAACAGATGGGAGACGTAACACCCCATCCTCGTACCTTTTGGGATCAGGAATGGATCAGAAGCAGCACATGCATTCCTAACCATTGTGGAGAGGTCTGTATTTAATAATCGGGTATAGGAAAGGAATCTGGGACCGAAGTTCAATATCTTAAGAAGGACAAACAGATACTCCCAGATGACGGGGTCAAATGCTTTATCTAAATCCGTTAAAAGCACTGCCGTTGACCTCCCCAATTGATCCACCAGAGTCATGGCGTTATAGACTCGGCTAATATTGTGGCGGGTATTCCAGTTGGGCATGGACCCCGCTTGATCGGGCTGAACAAGGTTTGGCATGGGTTGCATAAACCTATTGGCCAATTTTCTGGTGAGTAGCTTCACCTCCATGTTTAGTAGGGACATTGGGCAATACAAGGAGTACTCTTCCGGTGGGTGGACCGACTTAAGGAAGTCTACAATTTTAGCATGTCTCCAGTCTCGGGGAAGCCATGTTCCCTTAAGTGCAGAGTGGCTCACCCCCAAGAGGTGCCTCCCCATATAAGTCTTTAATGCTTTAAAGAATTCACTAGGAATCCATTAGGGCTCAGGGCTTTTCTTGTCTTCAGCTCAGTAATCACCTCCTCCAGTTGGTCTCGGGCAGTGGCTGCAAGGGACTGAAAAGACAGGTCCTCCACAAATTCAACAATTTGTTCCACAGTTAATGTCTCCCTCCGGGCGTACATCTCCCTGAAGTGGGCGGCGAAACTCTTGGCCAACTCCTGAGGGCCCGACAACTGCCGTCCCTGTATGCCGTGAATTACCGGTATAGAAGCAGTATAACAAGTGGTTTGGCACAACCGATGCAGCATCCCACTTGATTTGTCCCCCCATTGATATATGCAGCTCTGTGCTGCCTGCCATGACTGTTTGGCATCCATCAGTAGTAACTGTTGTCATTGCTGTTGAGCCAGGTGCCACTGGTGCTGTGCACCACCGCATTCCGCCTGGCAACCACGTGCTTCTAGCATCTGCATCCGCGCGTCAAGGTGTACAAGGGCCTGAGCTCTGCGTCTACTTTTTCCAGCACAATAAGTAATGTCTATCCCTCAGAGCGTTGGCTTAAGAGCCTCCCTTAATACTGTCGCAAAAGCTTCTGTGTTAGTATTGAGGTAAAGTATTCTTCAATGGAGTGAGTAAGAAGTGTTATGTATTGTAGGATTCTGCAGATGGCACAGTGAGGGGAGCCAGCGAAAGGCAGGTCTCCTGGGCACCACGTGAAGTCTGAGGGGCACCTGCGATTGTTCAGACAACACCCTGGCCAATATGTTGATATCAGATACCCTATGGATGAAGACACTGGGGATCAGGAAGTAATTCAGCCTAAATAAGGAGCCATGGACAGCAGAATAGTATGTGAGCCCAGTGCCAGTTGGATGATATGTCCTCCAGGCATCCCCCAAACCCTATGCGGACATCAGGAAGCTTAACTTGGGCCTGCCTGTCTCCAACATGCCACCCTGGGTATACCACCAATCTACCTGAGGATTCATCACATAATTCCAGTCCCCTAAAAATCACAGAGCAGCTCCCACCACAAGCATATCACCAGGTAAACAAAGGTCTGTCCCAATGGAGAGGGGCGTACACACTGCCGGGCGTGAAAGGTTCCCCATATGAGGAGCCTGTTACCATTGTGTGTCTACTATGACCGTCTATCCAGATATTGGTTGGCTGAAAGGGAACATCACGCTAAATCAAAATACACGTACCCCTTGATCCCCTTGTAAATCTGGAGTGGCATGTCTGAGCGTAGCAATATCTGGCTAGGCAGGAGACCTTAGTGCCCAGAAAGAGTGTCTCCTCTAAGTGTAATATGTCTGACCCCATCATGTTGGCTTGTTCCAAGACAGCTCCCTGTTTAATCTTATCAAGAACCGTCACACATTCCATGAAACTCCACAGGGGAGTTCTATAGTACTGCTGGTTCTAGTGTTATACATCGGCAGCTATGCTGGATGAATTTGGGCTTCTGCATATGGTCTCAGGGAGGAATGTTTTATTGGGTCTGTGCATTTCAATTGGAAAACTCGTACAAAATCTCCCACCCCAGCTCCCACCCCCATACGTCAAGAAACTAGAAGTACCTGTTTCTGAAGAAACCAGCACAGAGCCCCAACATGGGTGTATGCCCAATGGATCCCCATTCCCCAACTAATACATTCCACAAGAGATAATTAGATCTGTATCCCTGAGGGTCACATTCACACTACAAGTAGGCATGGGTTACCAACCACACAAATGTTACCAGTGGCATAGTATAGTTCCATCATTCACAGCGGAGATATAGGCCCCACAGGGCAACCAGGTCCAGGTTAAGACAATTCATCTTGGCGTGTGTTTCGACAGGAGGATCAGGATCAGTTGTGTAATTTTACTGTGGACTTTGAGCTGTGATTCCTTCTATCACTCTGGGATGAGTCTGAGTCAATACGAGGAGGGATATACAGCCTTAGTGTCACCGACTCATCTGCCCAAGCGAAGACCTCCTCCGGGGAAACAAAGAACATAGTCTGTGTGTTAAAGATGACTTTCAGGCATGCAGGGTACATCAGCATGTA
>NW_028244472.1:0-14444 GCF_964263255.1 Lissotriton vulgaris | reverse complement strand
TTTGTCGAGCCCTGCACGTCATGCAGCTGCGCGCGCATCCAAGCTTCCGATTTCTGCTGACATTGCAAAATTCTGTTAGCACCACCCCTTGGTGCCACCCACTTGCGTCACTTATCAGTGACGTTTCTAGCACACACCTCTGGTTCACGCCTAGTTTACGCCTCTTGATGATGTACTAGTACCACGTGTATACTGTTATCTTGTCTTCTCTCAGCTGTTACGCCTCTTACATTATTCTTTATGGTATAAATCAAGTATATAAGCTATGTACTGTTATTAAACGGGAGCGCTCTATCCCTTCTGACACCCCTGTGGTGGTCAGAACATGATATCCTGATTCCTTTATGAGGAATAAAACCCTTAGAAACTCTAACACCACGGACTCTGTCTTTTTTCATTCCGATTGAGTTATTATTGATTAAGTACTTACCTGCATAGAAATTAAGAGAGTAAATTAATTATTTACGTCATTTTGGCGCCCGAATAGGGACCCCTCCCCCACCTCACGCGCCGGTTGGTGCGTTGCAAGCTGTGTCCCCTGCCATCAGTTAGATGGAACACACGTGTACTGGCAGGATTTCCTGCATCTCCCTCTGACCCACGGAGGTTGTAGGAAGGTACATCCTGACTATGGTTGCCCCCAACTTTTTGCCCTGTGTTTTAGCTGGTTTTGGACATAGTCGACCTGGGATCCTGCCAATCAGGACCCCAGGCCTACTGCTCTCTCTTTAAAATGGATTCCATGTACCCTAGGTACATTTCCAATTGGTACTGGGCCACCTTATCAGACCCTGTAACTCAGGGCATAGGTGTACCCAGGGCTGCCAGGGGCTGCAGCATGTATTATGCCACCCCTGGCTGGCCTCCTAAATTTGACACAACTGGCTGCATGACAGCTGGGGCAAAGTCGTGTAATCACCCTTTGCTGTAGGTGTAGTATACCTATACCTAACCCTAAAATGGACACACAGATTCCTATCAGTCACTCCTATGGCAGGCCTTGACAATCCTGAAGGCAGAGTGCTTGGAATCGTGTGAGATGGTGCTCTGGCATGGGCTGAGCCTGTCTACAGCTTGCGGAACCAAGTCCTAATAGCTGTTCCATGATATCGCATACCATATACTCTTAAGTGCATTATAATCCTCGCGGTTAAATGCTATCTTTGGTATTGCTTTATCAAAACATGTCGAGTAAGGTGTCATACGAATTGGAATACTAACCCCTCGCCAATTCTGGCGACGGGGTTAGCATTCCACCCTTCTAGAGGGACACGACATGTATGTAACTGTGAACCCCGGTTAAAGTTAACTGAAGCCTCAGCTCCACAAAATGGATGCTGCCACCACAGACACGAGTCTGACCCCCTGCAGCTGGGAGTCCTTCCAGCGAGGGGAGCCTGGACAAAGGGTTTCCTGTCAGGGGCGGTGCTAGCACCGTCCCAGACATGGTTTTGTGTATCCTGGGTAGGCAGGGCTTCACAGGAAGGTGACTGCTGAGTGGCACCCCGGTGCTCACTACGCATAGGCCGGTCTGAACCAGTTCCAGGGGCACACCAGCCCCTGGCCTGGGGAAGTCCGGCATGGCTGAGGGGTGTAACCACCCCCCACCTAGTCCCACCCATAGGCAGGACCTAGTCACCGGGTCAGCCCCCTTTTTTAGTATAAAGATGGGAGCGGGCCCCCTGTTAAGATTAGATCATCCTTGGAATCAAGATACCACTTTCTTCGAAAGGACTTCACGATTTCTTCTTCAAGATTCTCCCTTGTGGCTAAGGAGTAGTCACCCTGCATCAAGCGGGCACCATCCTAAAGAACACTGCGGTCTGCTGCAAGTCCTTCATCACGAATCCGACGACCCAGCTCGACGAGACCCGGCTTCCCTGGCACCTCTGACCTCTACTCACCTCTACAGCAAAGCTGAGAACCGTGAGTGCGACGAGACCTCAAGGGACCGACGATCGCCAAGACTGCACGACATCTTTACTGCAAGCCCACCGTGTCCTCCACTGGTGAGTGCTTTGGGGTCCGAGAAGCCCCGACCCTGCGCAGCTCCAGCACCCAAGGCCAGCCTCCCTGCATCTCCACGATCGGCGTGGGGCCCTTCTGCTGTTTGCTGTGCACCGCGTTGTTTGGCTACTAGCCGGCTGGCTTGTGGCCTTCTGAACGACGCCCGACGACATCTCTTCTGCTGGTCTGGTTGCTCCAGGCTGGCCCTTGCTTCCTTCTTCGAGAGAGGCACCCCGGACCCTCCTGGTCCACTCCAGACGCCATTTTAGGTCCACCGCGTGGGCTTGAATTTGCCAAGGCTTTGTTGCCCAATCCTGGGTCCAGCGACGCCGACAGCTTCTATCTTCGTGGGACAGCTCGATCCTCCATCCTGGTCGCCGACAACGCCTCCTGGTCCGTGAGATCTTCGAGTCAAGCGTCACCCACTCACCTAGTCGAGGTGGCTACCATCCGGTGCCCTCCTGGTGCCCACTGACTACTGGCTAGTAGTCTCGAACTTGGTCCCCTCTGCTTTCAGGTGTCATCTATCTTCAAGATCCAGGCTTGGATCCGACTGAACTTTCTTCACTGGTCACCGGCCAGCATCTTTTCTTCCGGCTCCTGGTCCGTCTACGAGGATTCCCGACGTCTTTTCAGACCTATGCAGCTGCAGCCCCTGGGCTAGGTAACTTCGGCATTTCGGTGCCCCAGCATAGCCTCACTATCCAAGGGTCAGAATCTACTTTCGTTTTGAAGACTGCGATCAGTGCCCAGACGAGGCGGTGAGGAGTGCGGAGGATCCCGACCAGAGCCTAGCCGAAAGAAGCAAGGTCCGAGGTGTGAAGAGGCCCACCAGTTTTCCGAAGTTTTCCGAAGTTTTCCGAAATTTTCCGAAGTTTTCCGAAGTTCTGAGTCGAGTCCAGTCGAAGTTTTCCGAGGCCTTCTGTTTCCGTGCTTCCCGGTGAGTACCATTGCTGGGTCGTATCTAGACGGGTTTGGGTACGCAAGTCCGGTCTGCACTGTTTTTAGGCAGTGTATCTGTACTGTTTAGCAGTATATCAAGTATTCCGAATTTCTGCACTGTTTTTAGGCAGTGTATCTGTACTGTTTAGCAGTATATCTAGCATTCCGAATTTCTGCACTGTTACACCAGTGTATCCGTACTGTTGAGCAGTACATCCAGTATAGGGGGGTAGTCATCTATGTCTTCAATGTTTTTATGTGATTAATGTTGTGGTATGAATGTGACTGTTTAAACGTGTATTATTGTGCTTCTCGTATAATCTAGCTGTCAAGAGTATTAAGGAATAAGGATCTAGCATTCAGTAATAAGTAAGCAAGATGCCGTTTTTCAACAAGTTAAAACAGATAGGAACTAGGAAGGGGTTACTGGAGGAAGAAATTCCTATTCCCCCTAGGGACACTCCAGGCAATTTTATGTACCAGAAGCATGGCATAGATGCCATATTATATCTAGATTTATGGGCCGATTACACCAAACACCTAGACGAAAGACACAGATGGCCTGTCACCGGAACATGGGATGCCGAGTGCATCATGAGGGTAGAAGAAGCATTATGGAAAAAGAAAGCTAGACAATCTCAGAAGGACGCCATAGAATTTTGGCGTAAGGAATCACGTAAGCGTGCTGACAAAGCACTCAGTAGAGAAGACAGACTTAAAGAATCAGAGAAAGACCAAGAAAACGAATTAGTTACTGAAGGTATCCGAGTAAAAACAGAACAAATAGACCGTGCCCGAAATAATCTTGTAAACGGTATGTATCTTGCAGCAGATGGCACATCTGAAGCCCAATCAGAAACACCGAAAAACTTACCGACATCATTAGTTCCAACTAAAGTAATGCATAAAACTACTAAAGACATATTCCTAAATTCATATCTAGAGGATGTAGCACCAGCTTACACCAATCTGCCTGTTCGTGCCCTGCCTACAGACAGGGATGGGGGTGGCACTGTGCCCCCAGATAATGTTCCGCCAGTATCACGACAGACCTCCCCTGTTCCGCCAGCTCCGCCACTTCCCGCACTCAAAACAGACCTACCGAAACCAGTCCTACCTGATCTCACTAAACGACAAATTCAGACTCAGATCCAGACTCCGCGGAGAGATAATGCTCAAGCATCCGCCTCAGGAGGTGCGACAGCGGGTCTACAGACCCCGCCACCGACACACAGATTGCATTTAAGGGACACGCAGAATCCTTTCCAGTCTCCCCACTTATCCCGGCTTGACGCATTTAAAGAGAAGATGTCAGTTTGCAGATATGATCCAGTACCCGGAAAAGACGATTTAATGATATTAGCATCACTACGATTAAGATCTGCCACCGATAGCTTGCTATGCTATGTAGGAATGCAGGAACGCCTCGACAGACTATATGAGTTTATACAGACAGGGAAAGACCCTGACAGTGTCAAAGATGCCATGCATAAACAGAAAGTTGACATTCAAGCACAGATATTACGATTTTTCATAAATTGTGTAATAAGAGAACGAGACAGGCCCGAGACAGACCAAAGTGAACTAGACGCATTAAACAAGTGGGGTCAAAATATAGCCGAAGGAAAGCATGATAGAGGGAATTGCATAGCCAGTATGTCTCAGAAAATTAGAAAGGCAGTATTGACTGCACACCAGGAAGGGAATGATAAAGCTTCCTCCGAGGAGGAAGAAGACCATGAAGCACCAGGAAGGTCTATAGATACTATAGCGTACGTAGGTAAGGGAAATTACCTTAGGAAAGGCATCCGTCCGGAAAGCAAGAGAGTTCTTTTCTCTGCTTTAACAAATCCAGTTCTTCTGAACATCAGTTCCAGGAAACTGATAAAAGGCTTCGAGACCGAGTGGGGTACCATGTACTCAATTCTATGGATGAACAAGAACTAGCCCGGTCAGCCGTGTTATGGGCCGAAAACGCAGACATGTATAATGATGACACATTAGTACAGACATTCTTGAACCTTTCCCCGGAAGAGCAGAAAATAGCAGGTGTATACATGATTCAGCACCTCCTCATCAAGTTCAGAAACCATCATTCTGATCCAGGTCCCTTACACGAGACATTAGAAGCACTACTCATGGATAGATGGAGAGGTTTTAGTACCAAATTAATACAAATAATTCTAGAACAACGATGTAAGTATAACATCTTCATAAACTCTGAATATGTTCCCGCCCCGCCTCCAGAAAGGAAAACGTACCACATGCAATGCGGTGGTGGCATTGAAAGTCAGAACCCCTTACGAGAAGTACACCCAGTTATGGGTACGGACCAACGCTTGAAGCGTGTGTATGTTCACACACCACTGACTAAGTTAGAACTGTTAGAAATGAAGAAATTAGTTCCGTGCCATGATAAAGACCCTGCCGGTTTTCACAGAGAGCTTAAAGACATGTTACTGATGGGAGATTACACGTATGATGATATAATGAAAATGTTAAAAGTACTGTTGCCCACGGGCATTTACGAGAAATTAAAGGAAAAGGATTGGGAGGTGGGAGAGTCAAAGATAGCATGGGCAGAAATAGAAGACGAAGAAAGCAAACGAGTCCCAGGGGTAGGCCTTGGGGACAAGACTAAAGCATTACCAGGTTTAATAGTACAGGTTTTGCCAAGATTATTGACAACTAGAAAGGAAGATTGGGACGCAATCTCGTCCTGTAAACAGAAACAAGATGAAGATACTAGTGACTTTTATTCAAGATTCGAGAAATGTTTCATCATAAATAGCGGCCTAAAGGTTAGCAGTGAGTCATATCCACACCTTTTTGTAACAAAATTAGTAGAGAATGCCCTACCATTAGTCAAAAATAGAGTGTACAAAGTTGAAAGTACTTGGCAAGCAAATACGCCATCCCAAATGTTACAAATGTTACAATACCACCAGAACAGAATTAGGGAAGAACAAGATCAGGAACAGAAACGTATGAAAGACACGAAAATGAAAATGTTAGTAGCTCAGACGATCCCAGCCGACGGTCATAGGAAAGGTGGGGCCCAGACCAATCATTCTGCCGCTCCCGTTAAAGGGACATGTAATTATTGCAAGCAGCCAGGTCACTACGTACATGAATGTCCAGTCCTGAAACATAACATCGAGACAGGTAAAACTAAAGAAAGACCGCGTCCGCCTAGACATGAACAGGGTCATCAACAGACCTCACAGAACGAACAGCCAGTGCAGAATACACAGCCCATGCATGATCAGTCCCACACAGTACAGACAGTAGCAGTATCGCAGCCACAACATGCCCAGACACAGCCCATTGCCGCAACTCGGCAAGTATCACAACAGATGTACCAGTATGCCCAGTCGGCATATCCAGATTATCCCCGTTATACATGAAACAGCCTAGGGAGGGAAAGTGATTTGCCTCTTATTGAAATTCCTGTAGATCAAGAAGGTCCTTATGTACACAGTCACGTATTGGGAAAAGACAGAAAGTTTTTAATTGACACAGGGGCAAGTCGCACTACTATCAGTCACAATGAAGTCCCAGGGGCACCCCTCTCAGGCTCACAGAATGTTTCCCTTGGTTTTTCAGGACAGCCTATTGTAAATGAAGTATCAGAACCAGTACCATTAGCTGTAGGTCCATTATCTCGAGTTACAGATTTGTTACTTACGAAATCATGTCCAGAAAATCTGTTAGGAATTAAAACACTGAAGGCTCTAGGAGCTATAATATGCTGTTCCCCGGAGGGAGTCAGACTCTTTCTACGGGATTTCAAGGGTCATTATGTTTTACGTGATTTTGATGACAGATTGAAAAATGTACCAGATCACTTATGGGCAAAAGGCCCAGCTGATGTAGGTTGTATGCATATCACTCCATACCGTGTTACACTCAAGACAGGAGTTGTCCTACCCAGAATCAGACAATACAAGTTACCACCCGATGCTGTAGTGGCTTTACTGAAAATGATTGAAGAGCTTATAGCCCAGGGGGTGGTCGTAGAGACCGACTCCAATATCTGTAATTCACCCATCATTCCAATTCTTAAACGTACAGACCGCAATGCACCGCCAGTATATCGGCTGGTGATTGATCTTCGAGAACTGAACAAATGTATTGTACCACAGTATCCTGTGGTCCCCGATATCTCTTCCCTATTGACTGCTATTGATTCAGAAGCAACGTTCTTTACTGTAATTGATCTCAAGAACGCTTTCTTCAGTGTACCTATTGACCCGGAGAGCCAATATCTCTTCGGATTCAGTTTAAATGGACGAAGTTTCAAATTTTCCCGCGCACCTCAAGGATTCACAGAAAGCCCCAGCATCTATAGTCAAGCACTGAAAAGACAACTAGATTGTATCCAAATGCCAGTTAATACAGCTTTACTACAATACGTCGATGATCTACTGATCACCGCACGAAGTGAGCCCGAATGTGAACAAGCATCGTTAACAGTTTTGCATTTCCTGGCCGACAAGGGACACAAGGTGTCCCCTTCGAAGCTACAATTCTGTGTTCAGCAAGTTGTGTACTTGGGTCACTTGCTGTCCAAAGTGGGGAGACAGCTCACTCCCGATCGCATTCAGTTAATTATAAATATGCCGCGACCCCAGACACAAAAGGAAGTGCGGGCCTTCATAGGCCTCACCTCGTACTGCAGACAATGGATTCCTCAATATGCATTTCTAGCTAAACCACTCATTCAGTTAACGACGCAGGAGGCAGCAACTTCCATTGCCCTCCCTTGGACTCAGGAACACACACAAGCCTTTGAGGAATTAAAGAAAGCTTTATGCCAAGCACCAGTTTTAGCGACACCATGTTACAGCAAACCGTTTACACTTTTCGTTACAGAACGTGATGGTACAGCGTTGTCTGTCCTCACCCAAGATCAAGCAGGTTCACATAAGCCTTGCGCTTATTTTTCAAGTACATTGGATTCAGTAGCACAGGCACTCCCTGCATGTTTAAAGTCGGTAGCAGCAACAGCGTTAGCAATCAGACAAAGCGACTCAATTGTTTTAGGTCATCAGTTAACGGTACAAGTTCCACACTCTGTAGAGGTTCTGTTAAACAGAACCCAGACTCAGCACTTGACTATAGCACGACTCACAGGTTACGAATTGACATTATTCCAGCCACACATAGAAATCAGACGCTGCAGTATCCTGAACCCAGCAACACTGTTACCTACAGTTATGACAGATCCAGCTCCACATGATTGTATAGAGATCATTAATGCAGTAACAAAGCCCCGACGAGATTTAACAGATGTTCCATTGACAAATCCAGACCTGACACTTTATGTAGATGGTTCATGCATGAGAACAAGTACAGGAGAGTTAGTGGCCGCGTATGCTGTGACCACTGAAACTGAAGTTAAAGAAACACACCGTATTGATACACTGTCTGCTCAAGCAGCAGAGCTCATCGCTCTGACCCGAGCCTGTATTCTAGCCAAGAACAGAAATGTTAACATATACACAGATTCCCGCTATGCGTTCGGAGTCGTACACGACTTCGGCATGCTGTGGCAAGAACGAGGTTTTCTGACCTCTCATGGTACAAAGATCCAACATGGTCCTCTCATTCAAGCACTATTAGAAGCAATACATCTGCCTTCAGCCATATCCGTCATGAAGTGTAAAGCACATACTAAAGCCACAGATTCTGTTTCCCAGGGTAACGACCTGGCAGATCAAACAGCAAAACATACAGCACTGACCGACACTCAGATAAATGATACGACAAAAATAACAGATCCGACAAACTGTATGACAGTCAGGGATCCCACACTAGATGTTATCGACATTCAGACACATGCTACTCCAGAAGAAATAAAGAAATGGATTGAACTAGGAGGGATCCAGACAGATCAAGGTTGGATGACGAAGGGAAAATCGACATGGTTTCTCCCTGACTCTATGGTTCACGTCATGATAAATACAGCACATAGTCCTGCACATCTAGGAGAGAAAGCAATGCTAGACAGTTTGCAAAATCTCTGGAACAATAAACACTTACGAGCAGCAGCAAAACAGAAAGTGCGTACTTGCATGATCTGTTGTCAGTTCAATCCAGGTAAAAGCGTCCCTGTAGAGCAAGGTGGATTTCATCCTCCCGATCACCCTTTTGAAGTCCTCCAGATGGATTATATCCAGATGGACCGTTGTCGAGGTTTTAAATATGTTCTCGTAGTTGTCTGTGCTCTGTCCCGCTGGACCGAAGCATACCCAGTCTCAGATTACACTGCTCCGACCACTGCCAAGCAGTTGGTTCGTGAATTCTTCCCACGATACGGCCTGCCTCGTGTCGTGTACTCAGATAACGGTCAGCCATTCTCGTCTGCCTTAATGAAAGAAGTTTCCTTATTACTAGGATACCAGTGGAAGTTCCATTGTGTCCGACACCCAGAAGCCGCAGGCCTTGTTGAGAGGCATAACCAGACACTAAAGATCCGCCTTGCCAAAATATGTCAGGAAAAAGGGGTCGACTGGATAGTCGCCCTGCCAGTGGCACTATTCTATATGAGAATGGTCGCCCATTCGAGATCAGGGCTATCTCCGTACGAGGTGGTCTTTGGAAGACCACCGAATATGTGGGGGACGCCCATTCCCAAAAAGATTACTGATGTTGATTCTAATATGTTGACAGATTACCTTGCCTCCTTGATGTCTGCACTCCAATCATGTCGTTCACAGGTTGCCGCAGCCTTCCCTGACAACACTGATGTAAAGCCACATGACGTCCGTCCCGGTGATACTGTCCTCGTCCGCAACTTCGACAGGAAAAGTCCGTTGGAGCCCCGCTGGAAGTCTCCGAAGACCGTTCTTCTAACAACAAGGACGGCGGTGAAAATCGAGGGAAGAAAGGGGTGGGTACACACGAGCCATATCAAGAAATTCGCTGGACTGAAACCTGACCCAGACTCGTCCACCCCCACCAAAGACTGTGTTACCAAAGACTTTACCGAATCGCAACGAGAAAAGACTCCTCAAGAACAATATCGCATGAAATTACGATCTAGCAAGTCAGACAGTTTAATTGTTTAAGTCCTCCCCTAGGTGAATCGGTTAAATAGTTTCTGACATGTATCCCCTAGATCGAGATAGAGAGAGAGAAGCAAAGAAACGTACATATTGTAAATCACTTCGTAGTCACTGCATAGTGACACTAATAATCATGTTTATTCTCAGTATTTTAATTATTATTGCTAGTATCTTGTTACCTATCTACTCTCCTATTTTCAAGCGTGAACAATCTGCTTACAATGTCTCTGCTGAACACACTTTTAGTGAGTTACCTCCTCATGAGCTTTCCTACAGACTTGCGCTGCGCAACAACACATTCATTAGTATGTTACATCATTCTCATCAAACTAACAATGCTACAAATTGCTGGATATGTGGCCGACTCCCTCCCTATCAGAATTACAAGGGAGCTCTGCCTCTCTTTCCGTATCCGTTCTCTCACAATGGCTCCTGCGGAGCATGGTTTAAAATAATTAATTCTTTAGATCCCGATATTGCTGTTTTCGATGGGGGTTGGGTTTGGGGAAACTTGAACTTGGTCCTGCTCGACGTCTGTTACCCAGATAAGGAGGGACTCCCCACTAGAATAGGAACTGATCTAGAAAATGAAGTGTATGGATTAGGTAATTATACAATTAGCCTTATGATTCTTACTGTCGAATCCGAAGCCACACCAGTTCTACCTATTATGTCAGTACTGCCAGTCACTGGTGAATTATGTATCAAGAAGAAAGGTTCAGTACACTTAGGTCATAGTAAATGCACTACTGTGGTCGAATTCAGTGATCATGGAAAGTCATCTTTCAAAGCTATCAGTCATTCTTACTTTGTTTGTGGTCATACCGCATACATTCGTCTACCTCCAGATTGGGATGGTACCTGTTACATTGCATTCCTTCTGCCACCTGTTTTTCTAGCTCCTCCTGATTACCATAGAAATAGCAATATAGTAAAGAATAGACCCAGAAGAGATGTCCCACTTGTCGACTACACAGAAACGGCATGGGAACAGTACACCGATTTTAATAAAGGATTCTTTTTCTTTTTAGGACCTGTCCAGAATAGTAAATTAATACGCAGATTAACTAGAACACTTGAAGCAGTAGTAAATGAAACTGCCTCCGCCTTAGGTAACTTAACAGAAGAGCAGTCCGCTATGCGGGTTGTTGTCCTTCAGAATCGTCTTGTAATTGACGTCATCTTGGCAGATAGAGGTGGAGCCTGTAAGGTCATCGGGTCAAGTTGCTGTGTTTTCATTCCACAAAACGCACCATCAGTATATCAAGCTATCACCCGTCTTCATAATATTGCAAATCAGATACATCAGAATCCAGGCACCTGGACTTGGTCCGGTTGGTTCTGGACAACGTTAACAGCTTGGGGATGGAAGATCCTATCCTTCCTAGGCATTGGCCTAGTCCTAGTATTCAGTTGCTGCCTGTGCCTACAATGTGGGCCAGCGATTTGTGGACTGTGTGCCACTTCTTGTATTGAACATTCCAGTTTTCATTCAAAACGTAACCGAAAGAAAGAAGAACAAATGATGTTACAAGAACAGACTGATCGATTCATGAGGATCGATATTTCATGAAGGGTCCGTAGGGAACAAGGAGGGAATGAGGAAAATTAAATTTTGGCCATGTTGTGTTCCCTAGCGCGTACCCCACCGACTCCATGTACCAGCTTAAAGTGCATGTAACTTCCCTCCTGTGCCAGCTATGAAGACGCAAATACATTTGCGTCCACCGTTAACTTGTCCTTTTTCAGATCCACCATGAATGGATTATGTAGTCCGTCCCTAAATATGCTATGCCACCGTCTCTTTGTAGTACACTTCTCATATTCTTCCTGCTCTAGCAAGAGTAGGCCCTGAATTCCTGCCATCTGAACCTCTTTTGTGGCTCCTGACTCTGCCCAGGCTACCTCTGTACCCGTGAACTCTGTCCTACTTTCAGCGCGGCCCCTCGCGCTCAGCTCAGCCTGCTTTCTGCCAAGACTGACTATAACCTTCGAGTTATCTGTTCCATTCCTCGAGAATGCATTCCTGCCTACTAGATTCTGTAAACATCCTCCCCAGCTGCAGAGCCAAAGGGCCGACCTGTCTCAATGCAAGTAATTCATAGCCTATGTTACCATGCTTCCATGGAAGGCCCCGTGCCCCACGCTTCACATGTAGACACTCAGGCGCTTATACACACATCCACAGTTAGCATAGAATAGCTTCTGCCCTAGAGACCTTTTCCGCCCAGATAGTATAGTTCCTAAACATCAGATATCAGATATGATAGAAGTACAAGTTGATCTGACATGCCAGACTTCTGTCTCTTTCCGTCAGTGTAAATGTCAAGTCCCTTGCACCTCGTCAATCACACGTCATGCAGCTGCGCGCGCATCCAAGCTTCCGATTTCTGCTGACATTGCAAAATTCTGTTAGCACCACCCCTTGGTGCCACCCACTTGCGTCACTTATCAGTGACGTTTCTAGCACACACCTCTGGTTCACGCCTAGTTTACGCCTCTTGATGATGTACTAGTACCACGTGTATACTGTTATCTTGTCTTCTCTCAGCTGTTACGCCTCTTACATTATTCTTTATGGTATAAATCAAGTATATAAGCTATGTACTGTTATTAAACGGGAGCGCTCTATCCCTTCTGACACCCCTGTGGTGGTCAGAACATGATATCCTGATTCCTTTATGAGGAATAAAACCCTTAGAAACTCTAACACCACGGACTCTGTCTTTTTTCATTCCGATTGAGTTATTATTGATTAAGTACTTACCTGCATAGAAATTAAGAGAGTAAATTAATTATTTACGTCAGCTTACATACGGAAAGATTACAAAACAAAAAAATAGCAAACATCATATTATGAAACATGACACAAACTTTTAGAAACGCTGGTAATATATCCCAAAATTATTCATTTTGATTACCTTTCCTCCAGTGAGAAGGACAAACTAAGTGCATTCCTTAGCTTTAGGCAAGCAAGTCTTGCTTCCCTTCGCCAACTTTCTTGAAATAGGAGATCACGAGGGGGGGCTGTTGCTGGAATGAAGATCTGCCTAATACAGGACCAGATTCCCCTGTGAAAACTAACTTATGATTTAATTTACTCTGGAGATACTGATTATTGCCCAGGAGGTAAAACAAGGTCATAGCTTAGTGAGTAGTGAGTGCAGAGTAGTGAGTAGTGAGTGCAGAGTAGTGAGTAGTGAGTGCAGAGTAGTGAGTGGTGAGTGCAGAGTAGTGAGTGCAGAGTAGTGAGTGCAGAGTAGTGAGTGGTGAGTGCAGAGTAGTGAGTGCAGAGTAGTGAGTGCAGAGTAGTGAGTGCAGAGTAGTGAGTAGTGAGTGCAGAGTAGTGAGTAGTGAGTGCAGAGTAGTGAGTAGTGAGTGCAGAGTAGTGAGTGGTGAGTGCAGAGTAGTGAGTGCAGAGTAGTGAGTGCAGAGTAGTGAGTAGTGAGTAGTGAGTGCAGAGTAGTGAGTAGTGAGTGTGCAGAGTAGTGAGTGCAGAGTGAGTGTGCAGAGTAGTGAGTGCAGAGTGAGTGTGCAGAGCAGTGAGTGCAGAGTGAGTGTGCAGAGCAGTGAGTGCAGAGTGAGTGTGCAGAGCAGTAAGTGCAGAGTGAGTGTGCAGAGCATTGTGTGCTGTTGAGTGCAGAGTGCTGTGTATTGGCAATGTTAATGACAATGCCATTTATTTTTGATTTAAAGAAAAAAAATGTCATGAGCAATGCCAATAGCTCTACCTTTAATGATGCCGAGACCATTGCATTGCAAATGCTTGTTTTCCTATTCTTCTGTCAAATTCATGAGTTTACCTCATCTTGTCTTCATCATATTCAATTAGAGGTGTATCAGAACTCTCGTCATCACGCTCAACAATTCTTCGCGCGGTGGGGGGGATTAATAAAAATGTTTTAAACTTACCTTACCAGGTGCCACGCTGCCTCAGCTCCTGGCCGGGTCCCGCGTTTTCCCAACAGGAAGCAGCCACAGGCAGCCTGCCTCCCCTCTCCTAAGCCAATCACAACGCTGCAATGGCAGCGTTGTGATTGGTGGGGACAGCGCCCAGCCAGGCACCTACGGGGAGGACATTTTCTCTATGTAGGCTGCATGCAGCCTCCTACATAGAGAAAAGTCAGAGTGCGCATGACTGGTTTGGTCGGCCTCAGAGGGCCGACCAAACAGTCAGGGCGCACAGCCACTCCTCTCCGACCCGCCCTCCGGCCCGCCCCCAGCCAGGCATACCATTCTGCTTTCTCGCAGTGTGAGAAGCAGAAACATAAAATGGTATTTAAAATACTATTCTATGTTTCTGCTTCTCGCACTGCGAGAAAGCAGTGGGGCGACGCTCCTCCGCCCTAATGGAGGTGCCGCCCCTGATCATGATACAAATGAACATTGCACAGCGTCATTTTGTCTGGGTGTAGTTTGAGGCCC
>NW_028244471.1:0-68478 GCF_964263255.1 Lissotriton vulgaris | reverse complement strand
CCCTCTCTAACGTAAAGCTTTGAATATATATATATATGTATATATATATATATATATATATATATATATATATATATTCAATGAAAAAACCATAGGTTATAGACCATATATAGTTAGGAATTCGCATTTACAAAACCTTATTTTACTCGCATAAAACCATTGAAATTCCATATATAGTTAGTTGCGCTAACTATATATCGCGCACCCGCAATCCACTGCTGATGATGTCACATATTACATCATTCATGACATGGTCAGTGACATCACTGATGACATCACTGATGACATCTCAAATGACATCACTGATGACATCTCAAATGACATCACTGATGACATCACTGATGACATCTCATTTGACATTACTGATCACATCACTGATGATATCATTCATGTGATAATACGATGAACCTCTTCAGACTCTAATATAACCTTAGATACAATCAGTGTAAACAGACACTCACAGACTGTCACTCATCCATGGAGTTACTCACACACCTAGTCAGTCATGCAAAGAATCAATCACACCTCCATTTCCTCAACTATACAGTTATACAAACTTTACTTATTCAAACATATACTAACACATATTTACTCTCTTATACAATCCCTGATACAAGTTCACAATGATCCATACAGCCACTCACACATTCACTGGCTCTTATGCACAGTTATTTATATATGTCAACTCTCACATGTACTGTGTTTTACATATGTACTTACTTTGACATGTAGCACTGAGATATCCATTCACTCACCAATACACTCATGCACACAGTCAACCGCCCATACAGCTGTTACCACATGCACTTTTGAAACCATACCTCTAGTGAATCAACTGCTCACACATCTATGCACAGAGTCATACACCTCCCAGCCACCCACACACACACTCAGTCTCCCATACAAATACTAAGGTAACCAATCAATAACCCATATAGTTACTCATATAGCTACTTATCAACACATGCAACAGTTTACAGAACAACAGACATAATGATGCACAAATTAAGACAGTTTAGTCACTAACCCATGCACTCAGTGAGACACATTTAATCACTCACTCATACAGTCAGTCATGCACCTACTAAATCCTTCATCCAGACACTTATACATCCACTCATTCTTCAATATGTAAGACATATTTTAACTTCACAGAAACATACAGTCACTGGATGTTGTCATCAGTGATGTCATTTGAGATGTCATCAGTGATGTCATCAGTGATGTCACTGACCATGTCATGAATGATGTAATATGTGACATCATCAGCAGTGGATTGCGGGTGCGCGATATATAGTTAGCGCAACTAACTATATATGGAATTTCAATGGTTTTATGCGAGTAAAATAAGGTTTTGTAAATGCGAATTCCTAACTATATATGGTCTATAACCTATGGTTTTTTCATTGAATTTCAATGGTTTTTTAAATGCAAATTTCTAACTATATATGGTCTATAACCTATGGTTTTTTCAGTGAATTTCATTGGTTTTTTAAAAGCTAACATCTGTAGCTGTAAAATGTATTATTCTTTAAATCCCAAAATATATTTAGATGTTTATTGATAATTTTTTTTTTAATATTTTTTTTCTTCGCTTCTAGTTCGCGAACCGGGAAGCTTTCCGTTAGCTCATCTTGATGCCGCGATCTAGTCCGCGAACCGGTCAACGTTACGTTAGCGGAACAGTGACGCGCCGCGGAAGCGCGACGTATCACGTTATCGCGTAATGCGTCTAATGACGCGCCGCGTTAGCGCTCCCGGAAGTGCTCCGGACCGCGAACCGGAAGCGATCTGGGACGCGGCGCGCGCCGCGTAACGTAAGCGGAACAGGTCATGTGACTTGTTTATCAAACTTCTCATTGGTTCATTTCACTTTTGGTTTCCAAATGATGTATGACTAGGTCATGTGACCTAAAAATAACACTTTTCATTGGCTCAGAACTTTTGTTTTCCCCAAATCAAGTAAACCCCTCCTTATTTCCTCACTCTGACTTTCATCTTGGTGAGAGAAAGACCATTTATCTGAAGATCCACAATGGCTTCCATTGTTGCTGCAGCTGGTGCACCCCCACCACCACCTCCACCTCCCCATAAGAAGAGAGGACCACCCAGTCAAATTATGACTAACAGAGAGGAGGAAGATGAGGAAGAAGAAGAAGAGGAGAGAGAGGGACAACAATTTGTTGATGAGTTGCCCCGGGTTTCTAAACGAAAAACCAGTTTCATCTGGCAGTTTTTCACCATCCCTCCTGGAACCAAGAAAGTGAATGCAAAATATGCCACCTGCCTCATCTGTGACCACAGATTGTCGAGAGGCACAGAAAAGAAGTACAGTATGGGGAACTATACAATGCACCGTCACATGAGCAGGTGGCATCCCTTGAACTACAGCCGGGCTGAGTTGAGGGATCTTGAAGACAATCCGACGGCAACTCCTGTGGCAAGATCTACATCCACATTGTCTTTGACGGGAAGAGAGGCACAAGAGACTGTGCCAAACATCCAACGTAACTTCCAGCACATGAAGGTGTCTTGTATTTACTGTGGTGCTATGCTGTCATATGGCAACATGAGTGTCAACCTCATGAACATTGCATATGAAAATCATAAGTGCCCTAATGCACCCAAAAAGTAATTTTCTTTTTTTTTGCTCCAGTTGAGCCGTTTTGAAAGCCTGTTTTTTGTTGTCTCCCCTCCTTAAAAAACACAAAAAAAACATAAAACAGTTCTAAAAATACAAAAAAATCAAAAAATGTTCAAAAAATTACAAAAAAAACATAAAACAACAAAAACAAAAAAAAACAGTTCTTTTCAGAACTACCTCCCCTTTCAAACAAAATTGCTAGAATGTTTATCACTCTGGCAAGCTCTATTTCTTTTGGTTCGCTTCAAGTTCGCTGACCGGTTCGCGAACTTTAAGCGAACTAAAAAAAATATTTTTTTAAAAAAAAAGAAGAGTTAGTATAAGGGAAGTAAACAGAGAATAATGTAAAAAGAAAGACAGCTAGAGAGAGTAAATGAGAGATACTGTCAATGACATCATCAGCAGTGCATTGCGGGTAAAAAGAGTGGAAAACATTTACCTTATAATTCTTGTTACCTTTTTTAAATATTTTTTCATACTTTCAATCTGTAAAACAAAGAACAAACATTTCAAAAAATATTAAAACATGTATTTAAAAATTAGAAAAGACAAGGGAAAAGGTTCAAAAACAAACAGTTTTTCAACAACTTTGACATTTACAGAAGTCTCTGCTTCTCTACGTTCCCTACACAATCCTAAAGATATATATTCGAAAGAAACTGTATCTTGATATTGCTGAACTGAGGCCTATTTTGAAACATGATGTTTTTCTTGCACTGCTAATGTCTCACAATAGTGATGCAATAGCAGCGCAAAAAAGATGTAAAGTCATAATAAAATTGTGTCTAACATTGTAAATGATTGTTTTAGGATGCAAATAAGATGTGTGCTTTCAAGAGCTTTCTTTGAGGTGAGGCCTCTTTTTTTTATAAAAAAAAAACACTACCCAGAAGTACAGCACTCTAAGCATTAAAATTGATATTTACAGAACTCACCTTACCCATATGTACCACACATTTCTAAATGTATATCATAAGGACAAAAAGCATAACATTAATTATACATGTTAAATGGTTTATTTTTGCTGTTCTCAGAATGTATCAAATTTCACTTAAATCAGTGACTTGAAGGTATTCATCATGTAACAGCGGGGAAAAAAAAACACAATCAAAATGACTGTGTTTAAAAAACCCATACAACCTAAGAAATCTGATTTCAAAACTTCTTAAAATTAACTTACTTTCAATGACGTCGAAGGATCTCCTATAAACAGCATCCACTCTGTTGTGCTTTAAATATTTTCAGCCCGCCACTTTCTGAAAGAAAACCTCCATCGATACGTGAAATATGTTACATAGAAAAAAAACTTCTCTCATTATATCACATGTTTCCACTAGGCCAAATCATGTTGCCGCGATTCGCAAATCTTGTAATTCTTCCAATCAAATCCCGACATTTTCTATTTTCGCAACTTTCAAAAATAAAATATTTGAGATTATTTTCACAATCCTGGACTACTAATATCTTACTCTTCTTTGTCAGTCATGTTCTCCTTTTCCTATGACACTGATACTGCTTACTATGAAGCAGACTTACTTGCATTAGGTTTATATAGTTGAATTTTTAATCGAGACAGCATTGCAGACTTACATTCCCTCTACTTAAAATTTTGGTTTTAAAAACACCAGGTAAGAATTTTTAAGGTCAAACGGCAATTTTTTTTTGAACGTTACAACAGAATCATTACAGAATGACCAGCCGTTTCCAGACTTTAAGTAAGCTGTATAATGTCCTGATGTTGTTGATGGACCATCGTGATAGATAATTGCTACAGTAACAAAAGTCCTCCCTGATATTGACAGCTGAGAAGCCACAAAATTTTTTATTAAAGTTGACAATTTTGTTCCATCAGGCCTACATCGTTGCATCATTAAAATGACATACTGGCCATATCTACGTATAAATAATGTTGACATCATATCACATTTACATTGGCTACACTCCATGTTGTGATCCGCTGCATTTACTAGCTTATTAAAGGAGACTGATTTACTGTCTGGCAAAGTTAAATATATAAATCTTTCTGAGTCTACACTAGTAGTACTTGATACCATACAGTTCTCGCAGTCATGCTGCCATTGATAAGAAAGCCCAAACAGGTGATCTACATCTACACCCTCAACTTGCAATATATCAAGCATATACATTAAAAACTCCTGACAATCTTGCTGATTATTTTCAGAGAAGTCTGTTTGACCTGAACATTCATCTAACAGATAACGAACTTCAGACACACTTTCTACTTTTGTTCGATCACTGCTACATTTCTCGAAAACAGAATTCAACAAACAGCATAAAATTTGTTCAGAATTCAACAGAATCTGTTCTTTTAAACTCTCTAGTGAAAAGAGAACATTAACCACTACATTTGCATAGCAGTTGACACCAGAACTGTTTTCAAATTGAAAACCGACAACATCTTCAACAGAATCCACTTTCTTTCTGCTAACAATTTTCGGTTCATTGACTTTTAGTCTTTTTGCAACAACCTCCCTACTATTACTGCTATTTCTACGTTTGCGGCCTACCACACGTTTCTCAAACAAAGGATATTGAGGCAAATGTGGCGCATACTCTCTTCTTAACCTATTGTATTCCTTAACACAATCTAGATCCGCACAAATGTTTGTGACATCACAGTCAATCAAGTACAATCCCGATAAAGTTCTAACTCGTGACAATGCCACATATGCCATACCCTCCTTGAACACAGAACTGCCAATATTCACCAATGCACAGTCTACACTTAAACCTTGCGATTTATGGATTGTCACCGCATATGCCAAGCAAACAGGAAACTGTTTACGGCGAACATATAAATCTTTAACAAGCAAAAACCTAGCAGAACAACGACCAATTTGCTGTACTTCCTCAATGCCATCAAATTTAATTTTTAAAAATTCTATTCCATCTCTATTTCTGTATTTCTCAAAATCAACAACATTACCCATTGATCCATTTACCAGACCTCTTTCTACATGTAAATTCCTTCTCAAAATAATTCGGCAATTTAAACACACATTCAAAGTCTTTTCAAAACCCGCTGTTTTAGATATAGTCTTCTCTAATGAATCCAATTTTGATTTCAAATTGTCTGACAAAATAATTGTTGATCCCATATGCTCTAATTTGTCGATAGCTTCAAGTTTCACAATCTCTTGCTTTTCTAAATTCAACATTTTGTTGTTGAAGATGGCACATTCTGCAAGAGTTGGCATGAGACATATCCCGGATTTCTTCTCAGTAATTTTCTGAAAAATATTCTCAGGCACAATATCTTGTTTGGGATACAAATTTGACAGTAACCGTGCATTTAAAGCTTCTTTCCCATGCTCGGTCACTTTTCCAATTCTAATATCTTGTAGAATATTCTTGTAATCTTCATCCTTTGCCTGACGCATATTTTGATGCAGTTCTGCATAATTGAAGTTTAACCATATATTGACGTTGCCAATGCTCCCTAGGCACTTCCTGGTATCTTCATGCGTGAGTATTTTGAACACAGGTTGACCTTTTACTGGTGTCAGCTGTAGAAGATCTCCGAAAACAATAATGTGTTTCCCACCAAATAAGACATCATATTCAGTTTTAAGTACTTCTTGCATTCTCAAATGCACAAAGGCAAGCATGACATTGGAAACCATGCTTACTTCGTCAATGATAAGTAGTTTCATTTTCCTCAAAACTCTTGAAACTTCACAGCAAGCATCTCCAGATAACTTGTTGTATTGTAATTTGTTGTCATGCTCCACCGGCAGCATCAATAGACGATGCAAAGTAATACCTTTAATATTATGTGCTGCCAGTCCAGTAGGAGCGGTGACAACACAAGACAGCGATGACTCAGTCCTTTCCTGCAAATAACAAGAGATTGCTTTAATGAGGAAACTTTTTCCAGTTCCCGCTTCTCCACTCACGTACAGTCGGACAGGCTTCAACGACGTACACGAGCACTCTTTCTTCTCATGACTTAATCCGTGCTCAATTTCCTTGGTAACTTCATCATATATTTTCCTCTGCTCAACGTTGAGTTGTTTTTCCAAGTCTTGTAAGTTAACTGAATCCTCCTGAGCATGTGCCATGGCTCTTTCTACTTCATTCATAGCAGTGGCAGCTTCATTTTCGATAATAGGTCCTCCAAGTGGATCTTGACTCAATGAAACAGAACTCTGACTGTCCTGAGAACTGTCTCTGGCAATCTCGGCTGCAATCGTTGCTTCCTGCTCAATTTCCAAAGTTAGCATTTCTTGATATTTAGAAAAAGCAGGACATTCTATGGACTCCTTGGCTGCATTGAAAGAGTCTTCGTAACAGAGGAAATCTCCAAGCAGTTCCTCTTCTGCACGCCAAGGCTTGAAAAGTTGCAAAAGTGCTAAATAGAAAAACTCCTTTTTTTCTGGAGATTCGCCACTTAATTTTCGATGGTTTACTAATTGGCATTTTCTTTGCTTGACCAGGCATCCCTCACTTCCAATTACAGCATACACTCCTTTCTCAATATCTTCTTTGATGTTCCTCTTGAATATATAATTTTGGAGAACCTCATATAGACAAATATTCTCAAGGTGACTGCTTCGATTTGGATAATATGTATCCAACATGTTGGTCTTCAAAATGTCGGTACTGTTTGGTTCCTTTTCTGCCAAATACTCAATTTCCCGAACAGGTTTTAGAACTCGATTTCGCGTTGCAGCAAGACCAAGACTCGCCCAAACGAGACTCCTGGATTTGGCATAGAGACTTGCTGAAGACAATCGATCAGAACATTCGTAAGCTCCGATTTCTCGATGCGACAACATCTTCAGACTGAAACTGTACAACTTCTTGCTGAGGCTCTTTTCATGGGAAATGTCCTCCCACATATCCTTCAGTTCGGTCTTTTCTTTTTTGGTGATGTAAGATGTCACATACCGAGCCACAGCCATACAGTTGTCAGCCACAAACTGTATATCCATGTTGGCATTCCACATGGACAAAATCACTGGGTTGTAGTCATTGATGTACTTGGACTCTTCGTTCCTTTTCAAATTGTATGTATTCTTGGGTGATTTCCTCGTCACATTATGTCGCAGCGAAGACATCAAACTGTTCACTCTTCCTTTAGAAATCACCGGTCGTGGAAAGTTGAAACGACATTTGGTGTAGAACTTGTCCTTGTTTCTGAATTTACGACGACAGTACTTTCCACAACGATGGCTTTGGAAACGTAGAACTTGTTCTCTTAGACTTTTCTTCTCCGTTGCGTTTGGAACAGCACACGTAGAATACTGTTCGATGAAATTCATCACTAAGTCATCCGGATCTGTTCCAAATTTAGGTGCATCCTTGATCCACAGCAACATATGTATATGAGGGGCACCTCTTGCTTGGTACTCCTTTCTCCAGAAGAAATCCAACACCTCTCCAAGAGGTGGATTCTTTTTATTTGTGATGAAAGACATCATAGCTTCAAATCTATGATTGAAGTACCTGCATACATTCACAGGATCCAAAGAACACAGTTCTCCAGGTGTCTTGAATTCAATGTTTTCAATATTTCCATTTGCCTCTCGTAGAAATTCAAGTAAGTCATCCCAGCCATACTCGGCACAGCTCAGAGTGAGGAACCATGTCGGAGTTCCTAAGTTCCTCAGCATACATTTTAAGTCACCATGACGACTGGTACCAGTACTCATTAGTACCACGCTGACACGCCATGAGATTAATTAAGTGAGAATCCAAAATACTGTCTTGGACATTGACTTTATGCATAAAGTCACTTGCCGAGATGTTTCGCATCTGTATACCACTTTTTAAGATGTGGTTCACTGCATATGACAGTCCAGACAGATCGCTTTCAAACAGGAGATGAAACAAATAGGGAATGCATTGCCGAAACCTAGGATCTTCTGCATACAATCGTAAAGTCCGGTATTCAGACGCAGGAATTTCACGAGGTCGCTCATCATATCTTCCTCCTTGACCTGTGGGAAATAGCTGTGGGAAACACCGAGCTTCCAAACTTTCCTCCCAAACACTAATGGGACTCCCTTTGGCTTGTTTCATTTGAAACAACTCAATAGCATTCCCCATCACTTCCTTGGAATGCAAAGGATGAACACTATAATGTTCATATATTTCTTCACTTTTAGAGGCCTCTACTTTCTCAATTTGGCCAGCACACAAATCGCTATCCTCTTCATCACTTACTTCCTCTTCTGCAACATATACATTCTTATAGTACTTATTATTTTTCTTCAAATACACTGTTGCCTTTTTGACTTTCCTAACATCCACTAAATCTTGCCATATTTTCTTATTCTTTGTCGGAACCCCATTAACCAAGATAACCAGAGGTTCCTCTTCCACTTTTTCTATTCCAATTGTGTTAATGTTTTTGTTCAAATCTAGAGGCAAATAAACAACTCTTCCCTTTAATCCTCTCTGTAAATCTGCTGGAGGCAATTTCCCTGTCTTTGGCTCCATTCTTACAATAGCCTGAAAGGGATGGATACTTTGAATCAAAATAGATTCATAAGTATTTAAATCCTTCAATTCAGAAGGAATCTCAACCAATTCCAGATTATTATGAACTGCCCTAGCAGGCATCTGGTTTTGGTTTAATTTATTACAACAATAAGTACACACACGTTGATCCGATCCCAAATCAAAATAATTTTCTACCATCAAGTATGTGGCTAAATCCTTCCATTCACTATTATTTTCCCTTTCACTTTTTGCATATAAATCCACTACCTTAGTCTGATTCTTATAATAAGTGCGTCGACAACATACACAAGTGAAATTAGGCCTCTCACTTGATTTCATCTGAAACGTGGCAATTTCCTTCTGAAAATTATCTGTACTGGAAACCTGTACATTATCTTCCACATTACCCTCTACTTCAGGGTCAATTTGAACATTCTCATCTTTACTACCAAAGTAACAAAACTCAATTTCTTCACAAAGATTCTTCACATCTATTTCAGAACCATGCAAAAGAGCAGCACATAACTGTTTAAGCATAATTGCTGGACTCTTAGCATAATACAACATTCTCACTAATTTTCTCACTTTATTATGATGCACTGCTAGCATCCTGAAATGATGAAAAACACTCTGGCATACTCTCCTGGAAAGACAAGCCAGTGAATGACCACGCAAACCTGTCATTTGTCTCACTCTGCAAGGATCTAAATCTTGCAACAACTTCATTTTCTGCTTCAAACTTTTCTTATTAAATGTCCGTATAAAATCACATAGCAAATTGATGGAAACCTGTCGCACACTGCAAATAGAACTACACTTCCAAATGTACACAGGACCCTTAGGACGTCTTCCTAAAACCTCATCACTTAGCGCCTCTTCTGTCTCTGTTGTCACAAGTTGTTCTTTTTCAACTGGACAACCATCCTTCACTTCATAAGCTCGACCACTGATGTCAACTGCATGCACCAAATCATTATCCTGAAAATAAGTCTCCTCATTAAAAAATGCCTCAGAACTTGAACTATGCATCCATTCTCCAGAAAAAACTTCACAAAAGTTAGTACGATTTACTACTCTCTTCCATCTACTTTTTGTTTTGAAATCAGAAATTACCTTGCTTAGTTTCCTAATTCTATTGATTACCAAAATAAACAACTTTCGCTTGATTTCAAAAGCATGATCAATAATTTTCTCTACATTTTTCTTCTTCCTATAAAATGCCGCTTTCTGTTGGCCTTTCTTTTTAATATTTTTCAATAAATTAACTAATATCCTATTACGGAACATTCGTTGTCGAATGTCCCTAAACTGTTGTTTCCTTCTACTATCATGCACAGAGTTATCTCTTCCTCTACCAGTAACATTTGTGATGGGTCTCTCCTTTCCATTTAAATTACTTCTCTTTTTGTTAAGAGACACATTTTTTTGAGCAAAATTTTTTTTACTACAAATATTTCTTAAGAATGATTTCGTGCTCTTACCCGGACCTTTCTTGGTGTTTTGACAAGTATTTGGGGAAGAGGACTGCTGCAATAAAACATCATCCTGCTGTCTTTGACGTTTTCTAGCCTTTCGTATTCGACTTCTGGAAGGCATTTTCCAAACTATGAAAGAATCTGCAGTTGAATCTGTGAAAAAATATAATATAAAATGTTATTAACCACTATTACCAAACAGTAAATAAATAACAGTCATCTAAAACTTAATGCTGTACTAATTATTTAACATAGCAAATATTTTCCACCAGCACTGCATCACAAAAATGACACTCAATGGTACAAAACAGGCATACAACACTCATAAATCACTCCCTAATATTTTAAATCATTAATTCAGGATGACGATAAGATGTAGCCTATCTAAAGGTTTGTTTAGGCCCAGATCTTTGGACTGGGGTGAATGTGTGTCATTGATCCACATTCAGTCCATCACCTGTTTTGTTTATTTGAGGTGAGGCCAACACATGGTTGCAGATAAGATTTTCACTGAAAAAAAACCAAGGTAAAAAAACATGTGAAGGCCTACCAATGAAGTAAATCATTAAATGAAAACCAATACATTTCTGGAAATATGCACTACTAGTGCTTCATAAGATGTTTTGGATCATATTTATAAGTTATTTGAGTATCTAGTATGCTATTTTACATTCTTCATGGTGCAAATTTATTGTAAATACGCTCCCACCTGCGGTTGGCAAATTTAGATTTTGATTATGGGAGTTAGATAGGCATGTTAATAATTTCCCAAAAATGGTATATAACCCCAAACAACCTTTGAAGCAAATGCTCTTAGCCATGTTATCCACCTCCCATTGGATAACATGGCTAAGAAGTGCTTGCAAATGTGATAAAAAAAGGCCTGCAATGCATGAATAACGCAGAAAAATCAGCGATATTCATGCATTTTCCAACAAATGCTCTTAGCCATGTTATCCACTTCCTATTAAATAACATGGCTAAGAACTGCTCAGGGCACCATGAGGAACGCTTTCCATTTAAAAAGGGAAAAATAACATCAAAGACACTAAAATGCCTTCTAAATATGAACCCAAACAACCTATGAAGCAATGTGAAAAAAAACTGCCGCAATGCATGAATATAGCAGAAAAATCAGCGATATTCATGCATTTTCCAGCAAATGCTCTTAGCCATGTTATCCACTTCCAATTAAATAACATGGCTAAGAACTGCTCAGGGCCCCATGAGGAACGCTTTCCATTTAAAAAGGGAAAAATAACATCAAAGACACTAAAATACCTTCTAAATATGAACCCAAACAACCTATGAAGCAATGTGAAAAAAACGGCCACAATGCATGAATATAGCAGAAAAATCAGCGATATTCATGCATTTTCCAGCAAATGCTCTTAGCCATGTGATCCACTTCCTATTAAATAACATGGCTAAGAACTGCTCAGGGCCCCATGAGGAACGCTTTCCATTTAAAAAGGGAAAAATAACATCAAAGACACTAAAATGCCTTCTAAATATGAACCCAAACAACCTATGAAGCAATGTGAAAAAAAACGGCCACAATGCATGAATATAGCAGAAAAATCAGCGATATTCATGCATTTCCCAGCAAATGCTCTTAGCCATGTTATCCACTTCCTATTAAATAACATGGCTAAGAACTGCTCAGGGCCCCATGAGGAACGCTTTCCATTTAAAAAGGGAAAAATAACTTCAAAGACACTAAAATGCCTTCTAAATATGACCCCAAACAACCTATGAAGCTCTAACAGTACATATCCTGAAATTTAATTCATTTCAAAATTCGTTTTTAAACACAGCATATAAATCAATTGTATACCTGCATTCATGAAGAAATGACTAAAAATGTCCTTGAGACACATGAAAGTGTTTTCTGGAATGCCCTAGCACCATTTTTGGGACACTATTAACATGGCTAGGTAACTCCCATAATCAAAATCTAAATTTGCCAAGCACAAGTGGGAGCGTATTTACAAGACACTTGTCCCATGAGGAACACTTTACATTTTAAAAGGCGAACACAACATCTTAGACACTCAAATACCTTATAAATATGGCCCAAAACAACCTATGAAGCTCTAGCAGTACATATCTAGAAATGTAATTGATTTCTTAAATCGTTTTTAAAAGCAACATATCTGTTTCAGCTTACATAACAGACCATGAAATGGCCTCCATGTATTACAATATCTTGTGTAACTGCATGCCAGAATGTTACACCAAATATGCAATTATAATTTCTCTTTGAAACTAATTCTATTAGTATATCACTAGAGACAAAACCACATTTTAAAAACACAGCTTTCTTCATCATTTTCTCCTTAAATCATACTATTCTCTATCTAAATTAAATAAATCTTTTCTCACCTTAGCAAATATTTTTTGAGTTTTGAAAACAGTCTCAGAAATACACCAAATTGTCTTCAGCAGAAGAAAAAGGATGCACTCCAAAGGCTGCAGCTATTGAAAGCACAGAAATACAGATATTCTTTTCACATATCTCTCATATTAGCCAATCATACCTCTTCCCTCACTTTTTTCAAATCAAAACCCTTCCCCCCTCTGCCCTGTCTGCCTTGTTTCCATAGCAACCACCTCCTGGAAGACCTCTCATGTTTGCAAATTCACACAACAATGTTTCAATTGAACTCTGAACTCTCAGTGCACCTGCGTATCCAGTGCAATCTTTCATTAAATGTTTCTTCCTTGACCATTCAAATTACATCTTTCAAAGAACACATCCATGCACCCTAACTTTCTGTTTTCAGAAATGGAAATGCACCAATCACTGCTAATGAATCATTAGCATTGTAAATCCACAGTTTTTTTTCTTTAGAAACTCCTACTGTTTCAACTGCCCTTTCATTACCACACTTCATCTGACTGCAGAACAACCTTCTTCCACCATGTTTAACGTCTGGATTGTTGGACATAGTTACATCCACTGGGCTCAAAGGTATGCTGAGAGCAGAAATTTACACAACCTCAATTTACAAGATGTGGAAATTAAGTGGTTGGGCCAAAGAGGATTAAAATGTCACCAATTGATACCATTGGTGAAAACCTTTATGCATTTGCCAAAACCTGACCTGTTAATAGTGCACTGTGGAGGTAATGATTTGGGCACTTTGACAGGGGTAGGTCTGGAAATGCTTTTAAAGGACACCTTGGAGCAATTAATGGCACTTTTTCCTCAAACTGCCTTGGTATATTCCAATATATGCCAAAGACAGAAATGGAGGTGGTCCAACCAATTTTGTCCACAAATTGAGAAAGCGAGGAAGCATGTAAACAAATCTGTTTCAGCTTACATGAGAGACCATGGAATGGGCTCTCTGTACAACAATAACTTGCGTTACTACATGCAAGATATCTACAGAGGAGATGGAGTTCACTTCTCAGATGAGGGCAACAGAATTTTCATTCTGAATTTAAGACTGTGCATTGGTACCTACTTATAAGTACCTAAATGTACCATAAACCCAAAAGCTCTTCTCAGAGCTACCCTACATCTGATCACTCACAATTATTATTTTTCTCTAACTTTTTTCACTAATTTTCCACAAAATTCGCTCCCCGGAGCGCTACCCGGTTCGCTAACCGAAAGCTAACCTCGCGGAATTTTTTTAAAAAAAAATTTTTTTCCGCACATATAAGCCTCCTCAGCCACGCTCAGAAAACCTAGGGGGTCAAGATAAGTCTACCATGACCCCTTCTACCCATTCTAAACATTATTTGCCCTCCATCTTGTATCTTAATGCGAACGAAACACAAAATGGTGGACTCCCGTGACGCTTAAGGTTCGCTAACCGGGCAGCTTCCCGGAAAGCGGTCCTAAAAAAAGGCGGGAAAGTAATTTACAGAATAACGACTAGAAACACTCTCACCAAATATAGATTAGCTCATACTACATAACAATCCCTTCCATTCTCACAAATTTCATTGAAATTCCATTTAGCCATTTAGCCTGTAGACCTCTCCAAGTACCGTGAGGTAAATTACTTCACAAAACACATCTGAATTGTTGGAATTGACAACCAATGAAAATGTTACTTTCATTTTCTACTTTTATTACCTGACATTTGATTGGTTATATACCTGTATATATATAAAGGGAGAGAAGGAAACACAGCCATTTTGACTACTACTTCTTGTTGTACCTCCTATTTCAAAAGCTTCAAAAAACTTCAACTTCTTTGTGAAGGTAAGTTATAATTTAATATATTGTGCACTATGACTTAATATAGTAGACTTTTTCTGCTACATATACACTATCCCTCTGTAGTAGTAGTGTCTTGGTTAAATCACATACACTTTTTTTTAGTCCTATTTCCACTCTCATACTATACACTGCCAAAAGATAAATTCACTGATAAAAACTGCCTATCTAAAATTAATCCCAACAGTGCCCTATCTCTACTAATATATATTTTTTTAATCCAAATTTCAGGCAAAATGGAAGGCGAGCAGCAAGTTTCATTTTCGATTGAACTGAAGGAGAGCAGCCAAGACAAACTTGATGACTTTATGGATGACAGTAGAGACCACGAACTTCTACAATGTGTTGAAGCAGTAGACAACTTGCTTCAAAATGAAAAACAATTACACCCTATAATAAATTATGACATTTCTGACAATGAAATGTTAGAAAATTTAATAAAGTATGAAACACAATCATAATAAAAAAAATAAATAAATAAAGAAAACAAAAAAAAACAAGAAAAACAACAAACAATTAACATACAGTATTAGAAAAGTCTTTCATTCTTTTATCCATAAAGTTCGCTGCCCAGAAAGCTATCCGGTTCGCGAACTTGGCGCTTACCACGCAAAAAAAAATTTTTTTTTTTGGACCCTCCTAGGCCCTTTTAAAACCTCCACATAAAACCTAGGGGGTCAACGAGGATCTACTATGCCCCCTTATGGTAATTTCCCCCTTTGTTTTGGCCTCCTCTTGTCTCTCGATCCTACCGAGAGACAAGATGGCGGCCGCTCCGGACTGTTTAGAATGTTGACAGACACCGGAGGGCCAATCAGCTTCTCATCGCAAAGTTCCGTTACGCGAAAGGTTCGCTAACCGGATAGCTGCCCGGAGCGCTGTTACAGATATATATCTTGATTTAAACGTTAATTTCTCAAAATCCACTGAAGCACATATATTGAGACCTAGCAAAGGCACATCGGGCTAACAGTCCCTACAATTTTGCCAAGTTTCGTGAAAATCCATTCAGCCGTTCGGGCTAAAAGTGAGTCCAACCGCCCTATGGAAATTAACATGGGAAAAAGGCGTTTTGGGACCCCCCTTTTTTCTCGGCCCCCCCTCCACAAAACCCCCCCAAATTTTCAAGGTCTGCTCAGAAACAAAATGTGCCATTTTCCTGAAAATTTCAGCCAATTCCGTCCACGAACGCAAAAGTTATTAGGCATAGAATTTTCAGAAATCCCATAGGGAAAAAATCCTAACTATATATACCTACTGGCGACCGCCAGTAGGTAATATATATATATATTCAATGAAAAAACCATAGGTTATAGACCATATATAGTTAGGAATTCGCATTTACAAAACCTTATTTTACTCGCATAAAACCATTGAAATTCCATATATAGTTAGTTGCGCTAACTATATATCGCGCACCCGCAATCCACTGCTGATGATGTCACATATTACATCATTCATGACATGGTCAGTGACATCACTGATGACATCACTGATGACATCTCAAATGACATCACTGATGACATCACTGATGACATCTCATTTGACATTACTGATCACATCACTGATGATATCATTCATGTGATAATACGATGAACCTCTTCAGACTCTAATATAACCTTAGATACAATCAGTGTAAACAGACACTCACAGACTGTCACTCATCCATGGAGTTACTCACACACCTAGTCAGTCATGCAAAGAATCAATCACACCTCCATTTCCTCAACTATACAGTTATACAAACTTTACTTATTCAAACATATACTAACACATATTTACTCTCTTATACAATCCCTGATACAAGTTCACAATGATCCATACAGCCACTCACACATTCACTGGCTCTTATGCACAGTTATTTATATATGTCAACTCTCACATGTACTGTGTTTTACATATGTACTTACTTTGACATGTAGCACTGAGATATCCATTCACTCACCAATACACTCATGCACACAGTCAACCGCCCATACAGCTGTTACCACATGCACTTTTGAAACCATACCTCTAGTGAATCAACTGCTCACACATCTATGCACAGAGTCATACACCTCCCAGCCACCCACACACACACTCAGTCTCCCATACAAATACTAAGGTAACCAATCAATAACCCATATAGTTACTCATATAGCTACTTATCAACACATGCAACAGTTTACAGAACAACAGACATAATGATGCACAAATTAAGACAGTTTAGTCACTAACCCATGCACTCAGTGAGACACATTTAATCACTCACTCATACAGTCAGTCATGCACCTACTAAATCCTTCATCCAGACACTTATACATCCACTCATTCTTCAATATGTAAGACATATTTTAACTTCACAGAAACATACAGTCACTGGATGTTGTCATCAGTGATGTCATTTGAGATGTCATCAGTGATGTCATCAGTGATGTCACTGACCATGTCATGAATGATGTAATATGTGACATCATCAGCAGTGGATTGCGGGTGCGCGATATATAGTTAGCGCAACTAACTATATATGGAATTTCAATGGTTTTATGCGAGTAAAATAAGGTTTTGTAAATGCGAATTCCTAACTATATATGGTCTATAACCTATGGTTTTTTCATTGAATTTCAATGGTTTTTTAAATGCAAATTTCTAACTATATATGGTCTATAACCTATGGTTTTTTCAGTGAATTTCATTGGTTTTTTAAAAGCTAACATCTGTAGCTGTAAAATGTATTATTCTTTAAATCCCAAAATATATTTAGATGTTTATTGATAATTTTTTTTTTAATATTTTTTTTCTTCGCTTCTAGTTCGCGAACCGGGAAGCTTTCCGTTAGCTCATCTTGATGCCGCGATCTAGTCCGCGAACCGGTCAACGTTACGTTAGCGGAACAGTGACGCGCCGCGGAAGCGCGACGTATCACGTTATCGCGTAATGCGTCTAATGACGCGCCGCGTTAGCGCTCCTGGAAGTGCTCCGGACCGCGAACCGGAAGCGATCTGGGACGCGGCGCGCGCCGCGTAACGTAAGCGGAACAGGTCATGTGACTTGTTTATCAAACTTCTCATTGGTTCATTTCACTTTTGGTTTCCAAATGATGTATGACTAGGTCATGTGACCTAAAAATAACACTTTTCATTGGCTCAGAACTTTTGTTTTCCCCAAATCAAGTAAACCCCTCCTTATTTCCTCACTCTGACTTTCATCTTGGTGAGAGAAAGACCATTTATCTGAAGATCCACAATGGCTTCCATTGTTGCTGCAGCTGGTGCACCCCCACCACCACCTCCACCTCCCCATAAGAAGAGAGGACCACCCAGTCAAATTATGACTAACAGAGAGGAGGAAGATGAGGAAGAAGAAGAAGAGGAGAGAGAGGGACAACAATTTGTTGATGAGTTGCCCCGGGTTTCTAAACGAAAAACCAGTTTCATCTGGCAGTTTTTCACCATCCCTCCTGGAACCAAGAAAGTGAATGCAAAATATGCCACCTGCCTCATCTGTGACTACAGATTGTCGAGAGGCACAGAAAAGAAGTACAGTATGGGGAACTATACAATGCACCGTCACATGAGCAGGTGGCATCCCTTGAACTACAGCCGGGCTGAGTTGAGGGATCTTGAAGACAATCCGACGGCAACTCCTGTGGCAAGATCTACATCCACATTGTCTTTGACGGGAAGAGAGGCACAAGAGACTGTGCCAAACATCCAACCTAACTTCCAGCACATGAAGTTGTCTTGTATTTACTGTGGTGCTATGTTGTCATATGGCAACATGAGTGTCAACCTCATGAACATTGCATATGAAAATCATAAGTGCCCTAATGCACCCAAAAAGTAATTTTCTTTTTTTTTGCTCCAGTTGAGCCGTTTTGAAAGCCTGTTTTTTGTTGTCTCCCCTCCTTAAAAAACACAAAAAAAACATAAAACAGTTCTAAAAATACAAAAAAATCAAAAAATGTTCAAAAAATTACAAAAAAAACATAAAACAACAAAAACAAAAAAAAACAGTTCTTTTCAGAACTACCTCCCCTTTCAAACAAAATTGCTAGAATGTTTATCACTCTGGCAAGCTCTATTTCTTTTGGTTCGCTTCAAGTTCGCTGACCGGTTCGCGAACTTTAAGCGAACTAAAAAAAATATTTTTTTAAAAAAAAAGAAGAGTTAGTATAAGGGAAGTAAACAGAGAATAATGTAAAAAGAAAGACAGCTAGAGAGAGTAAATGAGAGATACTGTCAATGACATCATCAGCAGTGCATTGCGGGTAAAAAGAGTGGAAAACATTTACCTTATAATTCTTGTTACCTTTTTTAAATATTTTTTCATACTTTCAATCTGTAAAACAAAGAACAAACATTTCAAAAAATATTAAAACATGTATTTAAAAATTAGAAAAGACAAGGGAAAAGGTTCAAAAACAAACAGTTTTTCAACAACTTTGACATTTACAGAAGTCTCTGCTTCTCTACGTTCCCTACACAATCCTAAAGATATATATTCGAAAGAAACTGTATCTTGATATTGCTGAACTGAGGCCTATTTTGAAACATGATGTTTTTCTTGCACTGCTAATGTCTCACAATAGTGATGCAATAGCAGCGCAAAAAAGATGTAAAGTCATAATAAAATTGTGTCTAACATTGTAAATGATTGTTTTAGGATGCAAATAAGATGTGTGCTTTCAAGAGCTTTCTTTGAGGTGAGGCCTCTTTTTTTTATAAAAAAAAAACACTACCCAGAAGTACAGCACTCTAAGCATTAAAATTGATATTTACAGAACTCACCTTACCCATATGTACCACACATTTCTAAATGTATATCATAAGGACAAAAAGCATAACATTAATTATACATGTTAAATGGTTTATTTTTGCTGTTCTCAGAATGTATCAAATTTCACTTAAATCAGTGACTTGAAGGTATTCATCATGTAACAGCGGGGAAAAAAAAACACAATCAAAATGACTGTGTTTAAAAAACCCATACAACCTAAGAAATCTGATTTCAAAACTTCTTAAAATTAACTTACTTTCAATGACGTCGAAGGATCTCCTATAAACAGCATCCACTCTGTTGTGCTTTAAATATTTTCAGCCCGCCACTTTCTGAAAGAAAACCTCCATCGATACGTGAAATATGTTACATAGAAAAAAAACTTCTCTCATTATATCACATGTTTCCACTAGGCCAAATCATGTTGCCGCGATTCGCAAATCTTGTAATTCTTCCAATCAAATCCCGACATTTTCTATTTTCGCAACTTTCAAAAATAAAATATTTGAGATTATTTTCACAATCCTGGACTACTAATATCTTACTCTTCTTTGTCAGTCATGTTCTCCTTTTCCTATGACACTGATACTGCTTACTATGAAGCAGACTTACTTGCATTAGGTTTATATAGTTGAATTTTTAATCGAGACAGCATTGCAGACTTACATTCCCTCTACTTAAAATTTTGGTTTTAAAAACACCAGGTAAGAATTTTTAAGGTCAAACGGCAATTTTTTTTTGAACGTTACAACAGAATCATTACAGAATGACCAGCCGTTTCCAGACTTTAAGTAAGCTGTATAATGTCCTGATGTTGTTGATGGACCATCGTGATAGATAATTGCTACAGTAACAAAAGTCCTCCCTGATATTGACAGCTGAGAAGCCACAAAATTTTTTATTAAAGTTGACAATTTTGTTCCATCAGGCCTACATCGTTGCATCATTAAAATGACATACTGGCCATATCTACGTATAAATAATGTTGACATCATATCACATTTACATTGGCTACACTCCATGTTGTGATCCGCTGCATTTACTAGCTTATTAAAGGAGACTGATTTACTGTCTGGCAAAGTTAAATATATAAATCTTTCTGAGTCTACACTAGTAGTACTTGATACCATACAGTTCTCGCAGTCATGCTGCCATTGATAAGAAAGCCCAAACAGGTGATCTACATCTACACCCTCAACTTGCAATATATCAAGCATATACATTAAAAACTCCTGACAATCTTGCTGATTATTTTCAGAGAAGTCTGTTTGACCTGAACATTCATCTAACAGATAACGAACTTCAGACACACTTTCTACTTTTGTTCGATCACTGCTACATTTCTCGAAAACAGAATTCAACAAACAGCATAAAATTTGTTCAGAATTCAACAGAATCTGTTCTTTTAAACTCTCTAGTGAAAAGAGAACATTAACCACTACATTTGCATAGCAGTTGACACCAGAACTGTTTTCAAATTGAAAACCGACAACATCTTCAACAGAATCCACTTTCTTTCTGCTAACAATTTTCGGTTCATTGACTTTTAGTCTTTTTGCAACAACCTCCCTACTATTACTGCTATTTCTACGTTTGCGGCCTACCACACGTTTCTCAAACAAAGGATATTGAGGCAAATGTGGCGCATACTCTCTTCTTAACCTATTGTATTCCTTAACACAATCTAGATCCGCACAAATGTTTGTGACATCACAGTCAATCAAGTACAATCCCGATAAAGTTCTAACTCGTGACAATGCCACATATGCCATACCCTCCTTGAACACAGAACTGCCAATATTCACCAATGCACAGTCTACACTTAAACCTTGCGATTTATGGATTGTCACCGCATATGCCAAGCAAACAGGAAACTGTTTACGGCGAACATATAAATCTTTAACAAGCAAAAACCTAGCAGAACAACGACCAATTTGCTGTACTTCCTCAATGCCATCAAATTTAATTTTTAAAAATTCTATTCCATCTCTATTTCTGTATTTCTCAAAATCAACAACATTACCCATTGATCCATTTACCAGACCTCTTTCTACATGTAAATTCCTTCTCAAAATAATTCGGCAATTTAAACACACATTCAAAGTCTTTTCAAAACCCGCTGTTTTAGATATAGTCTTCTCTAATGAATCCAATTTTGATTTCAAATTGTCTGACAAAATAATTGTTGATCCCATATGCTCTAATTTGTCGATAGCTTCAAGTTTCACAATCTCTTGCTTTTCTAAATTCAACATTTTGTTGTTGAAGATGGCACATTCTGCAAGAGTTGGCATGAGACATATCCCGGATTTCTTCTCAGTAATTTTCTGAAAAATATTCTCAGGCACAATATCTTGTTTGGGATACAAATTTGACAGTAACCGTGCATTTAAAGCTTCTTTCCCATGCTCGGTCACTTTTCCAATTCTAATATCTTGTAGAATATTCTTGTAATCTTCATCCTTTGCCTGACGCATATTTTGATGCAGTTCTGCATAATTGAAGTTTAACCATATATTGACGTTGCCAATGCTCCCTAGGCACTTCCTGGTATCTTCATGCGTGAGTATTTTGAACACAGGTTGACCTTTTACTGGTGTCAGCTGTAGAAGATCTCCGAAAACAATAATGTGTTTCCCACCAAATAAGACATCATATTCAGTTTTAAGTACTTCTTGCATTCTCAAATGCACAAAGGCAAGCATGACATTGGAAACCATGCTTACTTCGTCAATGATAAGTAGTTTCATTTTCCTCAAAACTCTTGAAACTTCACAGCAAGCATCTCCAGATAACTTGTTGTATTGTAATTTGTTGTCATGCTCCACCGGCAGCATCAATAGACGATGCAAAGTAATACCTTTAATATTATGTGCTGCCAGTCCAGTAGGAGCGGTGACAACACAAGACAGCGATGACTCAGTCCTTTCCTGCAAATAACAAGAGATTGCTTTAATGAGGAAACTTTTTCCAGTTCCCGCTTCTCCACTCACGTACAGTCGGACAGGCTTCAACGACGTACACGAGCACTCTTTCTTCTCATGACTTAATCCGTGCTCAATTTCCTTGGTAACTTCATCATATATTTTCCTCTGCTCAACGTTGAGTTGTTTTTCCAAGTCTTGTAAGTTAACTGAATCCTCCTGAGCATGTGCCATGGCTCTTTCTACTTCATTCATAGCAGTGGCAGCTTCATTTTCGATAATAGGTCCTCCAAGTGGATCTTGACTCAATGAAACAGAACTCTGACTGTCCTGAGAACTGTCTCTGGCAATCTCGGCTGCAATCGTTGCTTCCTGCTCAATTTCCAAAGTTAGCATTTCTTGATATTTAGAAAAAGCAGGACATTCTATGGACTCCTTGGCTGCATTGAAAGAGTCTTCGTAACAGAGGAAATCTCCAAGCAGTTCCTCTTCTGCACGCCAAGGCTTGAAAAGTTGCAAAAGTGCTAAATAGAAAAACTCCTTTTTTTCTGGAGATTCGCCACTTAATTTTCGATGGTTTACTAATTGGCATTTTCTTTGCTTGACCAGGCATCCCTCACTTCCAATTACAGCATACACTCCTTTCTCAATATCTTCTTTGATGTTCCTCTTGAATATATAATTTTGGAGAACCTCATATAGACAAATATTCTCAAGGTGACTGCTTCGATTTGGATAATATGTATCCAACATGTTGGTCTTCAAAATGTCGGTACTGTTTGGTTCCTTTTCTGCCAAATACTCAATTTCCCGAACAGGTTTTAGAACTCGATTTCGCGTTGCAGCAAGACCAAGACTCGCCCAAACGAGACTCCTGGATTTGGCATAGAGACTTGCTGAAGACAATCGATCAGAACATTCGTAAGCTCCGATTTCTCGATGCGACAACATCTTCAGACTGAAACTGTACAACTTCTTGCTGAGGCTCTTTTCATGGGAAATGTCCTCCCACATATCCTTCAGTTCGGTCTTTTCTTTTTTGGTGATGTAAGATGTCACATACCGAGCCACAGCCATACAGTTGTCAGCCACAAACTGTATATCCATGTTGGCATTCCACATGGACAAAATCACTGGGTTGTAGTCATTGATGTACTTGGACTCTTCGTTCCTTTTCAAATTGTATGTATTCTTGGGTGATTTCCTCGTCACATTATGTCGCAGCGAAGACATCAAACTGTTCACTCTTCCTTTAGAAATCACCGGTCGTGGAAAGTTGAAACGACATTTGGTGTAGAACTTGTCCTTGTTTCTGAATTTACGACGACAGTACTTTCCACAACGATGGCTTTGGAAACGTAGAACTTGTTCTCTTAGACTTTTCTTCTCCGTTGCGTTTGGAACAGCACACGTAGAATACTGTTCGATGAAATTCATCACTAAGTCATCCGGATCTGTTCCAAATTTAGGTGCATCCTTGATCCACAGCAACATATGTATATGAGGGGCACCTCTTGCTTGGTACTCCTTTCTCCAGAAGAAATCCAACACCTCTCCAAGAGGTGGATTCTTTTTATTTGTGATGAAAGACATCATAGCTTCAAATCTATGATTGAAGTACCTGCATACATTCACAGGATCCAAAGAACACAGTTCTCCAGGTGTCTTGAATTCAATGTTTTCAATATTTCCATTTGCCTCTCGTAGAAATTCAAGTAAGTCATCCCAGCCATACTCGGCACAGCTCAGAGTGAGGAACCATGTCGGAGTTCCTAAGTTCCTCAGCATACATTTTAAGTCACCATGACGACGGTACCAGTACTCATTAGTACCACGCTGACACGCCATGAGATTAATTAAGTGAGAATCCAAAATACTGTCTTGGACATTGACTTTATGCATAAAGTCACTTGCCGAGATGTTTCGCATCTGTATACCACTTTTTAAGATGTGGTTCACTGCATATGACAGTCCAGACAGATCGCTTTCAAACAGGAGATGAAACAAATAGGGAATGCATTGCCGAAACCTAGGATCTTCTGCATACAATCGTAAAGTCCGGTATTCAGACGCAGGAATTTCACGAGGTCGCTCATCATATCTTCCTCCTTGACCTGTGGGAAATAGCTGTGGGAAACACCGAGCTTCCAAACTTTCCTCCCAAACACTAATGGGACTCCCTTTGGCTTGTTTCATTTGAAACAACTCAATAGCATTCCCCATCACTTCCTTGGAATGCAAAGGATGAACACTATAATGTTCATATATTTCTTCACTTTTAGAGGCCTCTACTTTCTCAATTTGGCCAGCACACAAATCGCTATCCTCTTCATCACTTACTTCCTCTTCTGCAACATATACATTCTTATAGTACTTATTATTTTTCTTCAAATACACTGTTGCCTTTTTGACTTTCCTAACATCCACTAAATCTTGCCATATTTTCTTATTCTTTGTCGGAACCCCATTAACCAAGATAACCAGAGGTTCCTCTTCCACTTTTTCTATTCCAATTGTGTTAATGTTTTTGTTCAAATCTAGAGGCAAATAAACAACTCTTCCCTTTAATCCTCTCTGTAAATCTGCTGGAGGCAATTTCCCTGTCTTTGGCTCCATTCTTACAATAGCCTGAAAGGGATGGATACTTTGAATCAAAATAGATTCATAAGTATTTAAATCCTTCAATTCAGAAGGAATCTCAACCAATTCCAGATTATTATGAACTGCCCTAGCAGGCATCTGGTTTTGGTTTAATTTATTACAACAATAAGTACACACACGTTGATCCGATCCCAAATCAAAATAATTTTCTACCATCAAGTATGTGGCTAAATCCTTCCATTCACTATTATTTTCCCTTTCACTTTTTGCATATAAATCCACTACCTTAGTCTGATTCTTATAATAAGTGCGTCGACAACATACACAAGTGAAATTAGGCCTCTCACTTGATTTCATCTGAAACGTGGCAATTTCCTTCTGAAAATTATCTGTACTGGAAACCTGTACATTATCTTCCACATTACCCTCTACTTCAGGGTCAATTTGAACATTCTCATCTTTACTACCAAAGTAACAAAACTCAATTTCTTCACAAAGATTCTTCACATCTATTTCAGAACCATGCAAAAGAGCAGCACATAACTGTTTAAGCATAATTGCTGGACTCTTAGCATAATACAACATTCTCACTAATTTTCTCACTTTATTATGATGCACTGCTAGCATCCTGAAATGATGAAAAACACTCTGGCATACTCTCCTGGAAAGACAAGCCAGTGAATGACCACGCAAACCTGTCATTTGTCTCACTCTGCAAGGATCTAAATCTTGCAACAACTTCATTTTCTGCTTCAAACTTTTCTTATTAAATGTCCGTATAAAATCACATAGCAAATTGATGGAAACCTGTCGCACACTGCAAATAGAACTACACTTCCAAATGTACACAGGACCCTTAGGACGTCTTCCTAAAACCTCATCACTTAGCGCCTCTTCTGTCTCTGTTGTCACAAGTTGTTCTTTTTCAACTGGACAACCATCCTTCACTTCATAAGCTCGACCACTGATGTCAACTGCATGCACCAAATCATTATCCTGAAAATAAGTCTCCTCATTAAAAAATGCCTCAGAACTTGAACTATGCATCCATTCTCCAGAAAAAACTTCACAAAAGTTAGTACGATTTACTACTCTCTTCCATCTACTTTTTGTTTTGAAATCAGAAATTACCTTGCTTAGTTTCCTAATTCTATTGATTACCAAAATAAACAACTTTCGCTTGATTTCAAAAGCATGATCAATAATTTTCTCTACATTTTTCTTCTTCCTATAAAATGCCGCTTTCTGTTGGCCTTTCTTTTTAATATTTTTCAATAAATTAACTAATATCCTATTACGGAACATTCGTTGTCGAATGTCCCTAAACTGTTGTTTCCTTCTACTATCATGCACAGAGTTATCTCTTCCTCTACCAGTAACATTTGTGATGGGTCTCTCCTTTCCATTTAAATTACTTCTCTTTTTGTTAAGAGACACATTTTTTTGAGCAAAATTTTTTTTACTACAAATATTTCTTAAGAATGATTTCGTGCTCTTACCCGGACCTTTCTTGGTGTTTTGACAAGTATTTGGGGAAGAGGACTGCTGCAATAAAACATCATCCTGCTGTCTTTGACGTTTTCTAGCCTTTCGTATTCGACTTCTGGAAGGCATTTTCCAAACTATGAAAGAATCTGCAGTTGAATCTGTGAAAAAATATAATATAAAATGTTATTAACCACTATTACCAAACAGTAAATAAATAACAGTCATCTAAAACTTAATGCTGTACTAATTATTTAACATAGCAAATATTTTCCACCAGCACTGCATCACAAAAATGACACTCAATGGTACAAAACAGGCATACAACACTCATAAATCACTCCCTAATATTTTAAATCATTAATTCAGGATGACGATAAGATGTAGCCTATCTAAAGGTTTGTTTAGGCCCAGATCTTTGGACTGGGGTGAATGTGTGTCATTGATCCACATTCAGTCCATCACCTGTTTTGTTTATTTGAGGTGAGGCCAACACATGGTTGCAGATAAGATTTTCACTGAAAAAAAACCAAGGTAAAAAAACATGTGAAGGCCTACCAATGAAGTAAATCATTAAATGAAAACCAATACATTTCTGGAAATATGCACTACTAGTGCTTCATAAGATGTTTTGGATCATATTTATAAGTTATTTGAGTATCTAGTATGCTATTTTACATTCTTCATGGTGCAAATTTATTGTAAATACGCTCCCACCTGCGGTTGGCAAATTTAGATTTTGATTATGGGAGTTAGATAGGCATGTTAATAATTTCCCAAAAATGGTATATAACCCCAAACAACCTTTGAAGCAAATGCTCTTAGCCATGTTATCCACCTCCCATTGGATAACATGGCTAAGAAGTGCTTGCAAATGTGATAAAAAAAGGCCTGCAATGCATGAATAACGCAGAAAAATCAGCGATATTCATGCATTTTCCAACAAATGCTCTTAGCCATGTTATCCACTTCCTATTAAATAACATGGCTAAGAACTGCTCAGGGCACCATGAGGAACGCTTTCCATTTAAAAAGGGAAAAATAACATCAAAGACACTAAAATGCCTTCTAAATATGAACCCAAACAACCTATGAAGCAATGTGAAAAAAAACTGCCGCAATGCATGAATATAGCAGAAAAATCAGCGATATTCATGCATTTTCCAGCAAATGCTCTTAGCCATGTTATCCACTTCCAATTAAATAACATGGCTAAGAACTGCTCAGGGCCCCATGAGGAACGCTTTCCATTTAAAAAGGGAAAAATAACATCAAAGACACTAAAATACCTTCTAAATATGAACCCAAACAACCTATGAAGCAATGTGAAAAAAACGGCCACAATGCATGAATATAGCAGAAAAATCAGCGATATTCATGCATTTTCCAGCAAATGCTCTTAGCCATGTGATCCACTTCCTATTAAATAACATGGCTAAGAACTGCTCAGGGCCCCATGAGGAACGCTTTCCATTTAAAAAGGGAAAAATAACATCAAAGACACTAAAATGCCTTCTAAATATGAACCCAAACAACCTATGAAGCAATGTGAAAAAAAACGGCCACAATGCATGAATATAGCAGAAAAATCAGCGATATTCATGCATTTCCCAGCAAATGCTCTTAGCCATGTTATCCACTTCCTATTAAATAACATGGCTAAGAACTGCTCAGGGCCCCATGAGGAACGCTTTCCATTTAAAAAGGGAAAAATAACTTCAAAGACACTAAAATGCCTTCTAAATATGACCCCAAACAACCTATGAAGCTCTAACAGTACATATCCTGAAATTTAATTCATTTCAAAATTCGTTTTTAAACACAGCATATAAATCAATTGTATACCTGCATTCATGAAGAAATGACTAAAAATGTCCTTGAGACACATGAAAGTGTTTTCTGGAATGCCCTAGCACCATTTTTGGGACACTATTAACATGGCTAGGTAACTCCCATAATCAAAATCTAAATTTGCCAAGCACAAGTGGGAGCGTATTTACAAGACACTTGTCCCATGAGGAACACTTTACATTTTAAAAGGCGAACACAACATCTTAGACACTCAAATACCTTATAAATATGGCCCAAAACAACCTATGAAGCTCTAGCAGTACATATCTAGAAATGTAATTGATTTCTTAAATCGTTTTTAAAAGCAACATATCTGTTTCAGCTTACATAACAGACCATGAAATGGCCTCCATGTATTACAATATCTTGTGTAACTGCATGCCAGAATGTTACACCAAATATGCAATTATAATTTCTCTTTGAAACTAATTCTATTAGTATATCACTAGAGACAAAACCACATTTTAAAAACACAGCTTTCTTCATCATTTTCTCCTTAAATCATACTATTCTCTATCTAAATTAAATAAATCTTTTCTCACCTTAGCAAATATTTTTTGAGTTTTGAAAACAGTCTCAGAAATACACCAAATTGTCTTCAGCAGAAGAAAAAGGATGCACTCCAAAGGCTGCAGCTATTGAAAGCACAGAAATACAGATATTCTTTTCACATATCTCTCATATTAGCCAATCATACCTCTTCCCTCACTTTTTTCAAATCAAAACCCTTCCCCCCTCTGCCCTGTCTGCCTTGTTTCCATAGCAACCACCTCCTGGAAGACCTCTCATGTTTGCAAATTCACACAACAATGTTTCAATTGAACTCTGAACTCTCAGTGCACCTGCGTATCCAGTGCAATCTTTCATTAAATGTTTCTTCCTTGACCATTCAAATTACATCTTTCAAAGAACACATCCATGCACCCTAACTTTCTGTTTTCAGAAATGGAAATGCACCAATCACTGCTAATGAATCATTAGCATTGTAAATCCACAGTTTTTTTTCTTTAGAAACTCCTACTGTTTCAACTGCCCTTTCATTACCACACTTCATCTGACTGCAGAACAACCTTCTTCCACCATGTTTAACGTCTGGATTGTTGGACATAGTTACATCCACTGGGCTCAAAGGTATGCTGAGAGCAGAAATTTACACAACCTCAATTTACAAGATGTGGAAATTAAGTGGTTGGGCCAAAGAGGATTAAAATGTCACCAATTGATACCATTGGTGAAAACCTTTATGCATTTGCCAAAACCTGACCTGTTAATAGTGCACTGTGGAGGTAATGATTTGGGCACTTTGACAGGGGTAGGTCTGGAAATGCTTTTAAAGGACACCTTGGAGCAATTAATGGCACTTTTTCCTCAAACTGCCTTGGTATATTCCAATATATGCCAAAGACAGAAATGGAGGTGGTCCAACCAATTTTGTCCACAAATTGAGAAAGCGAGGAAGCATGTAAACAAATCTGTTTCAGCTTACATGAGAGACCATGGAATGGGCTCTCTGTACAACAATAACTTGCGTTACTACATGCAAGATATCTACAGAGGAGATGGAGTTCACTTCTCAGATGAGGGCAACAGAATTTTCATTCTGAATTTAAGACTGTGCATTGGTACCTACTTATAAGTACCTAAATGTACCATAAACCCAAAAGCTCTTCTCAGAGCTACCCTACATCTGATCACTCACAATTATTATTTTTCTCTAACTTTTTTCACTAATTTTCCACAAAATTCGCTCCCCGGAGCGCTACCCGGTTCGCTAACCGAAAGCTAACCTCGCGGAATTTTTTTTAAAAAAAATTTTTTTCCGCACATATAAGCCTCCTCAGCCACGCTCAGAAAACCTAGGGGGTCAAGATAAGTCTACCATGACCCCTTCTACCCATTCTAAACATTATTTGCCCTCCATCTTGTATCTTAATGCGAACGAAACACAAAATGGTGGACTCCCGTGACGCTTAAGGTTCGCTAACCGGGCAGCTTCCCGGAAAGCGGTCCTAAAAAAAGGCGGGAAAGTAATTTACAGAATAACGACTAGAAACACTCTCACCAAATATAGATTAGCTCATACTACATAACAATCCCTTCCATTCTCACAAATTTCATTGAAATTCCATTTAGCCATTTAGCCTGTAGACCTCTCCAAGTACCGTGAGGTAAATTACTTCACAAAACACATCTGAATTGTTGGAATTGACAACCAATGAAAATGTTACTTTCATTTTCTACTTTTATTACCTGACATTTGATTGGTTATATACCTGTATATATATAAAGGGAGAGAAGGAAACACAGCCATTTTGACTACTACTTCTTGTTGTACCTCCTATTTCAAAAGCTTCAAAAAACTTCAACTTCTTTGTGAAGGTAAGTTATAATTTAATATATTGTGCACTATGACTTAATATAGTAGACTTTTTCTGCTACATATACACTATCCCTCTGTAGTAGTAGTGTCTTGGTTAAATCACATACACTTTTTTTTAGTCCTATTTCCACTCTCATACTATACACTGCCAAAAGATAAATTCACTGATAAAAACTGCCTATCTAAAATTAATCCCAACAGTGCCCTATCTCTACTAATATATATTTTTTTAATCCAAATTTCAGGCAAAATGGAAGGCGAGCAGCAAGTTTCATTTTCGATTGAACTGAAGGAGAGCAGCCAAGACAAACTTGATGACTTTATGGATGACAGTAGAGACCACGAACTTCTACAATGTGTTGAAGCAGTAGACAACTTGCTTCAAAATGAAAAACAATTACACCCTATAATAAATTATGACATTTCTGACAATGAAATGTTAGAAAATTTAATAAAGTATGAAACACAATCATAATAAAAAAAATAAATAAATAAAGAAAACAAAAAAAAACAAGAAAAACAACAAACAATTAACATACAGTATTAGAAAAGTCTTTCATTCTTTTATCCATAAAGTTCGCTGCCCAGAAAGCTATCCGGTTCGCGAACTTGGCGCTTACCACGCAAAAAAAAATTTTTTTTTTTGGACCCTCCTAGGCCCTTTTAAAACCTCCACATAAAACCTAGGGGGTCAACGAGGATCTACTATGCCCCCTTATGGTAATTTCCCCCTTTGTTTTGGCCTCCTCTTGTCTCTCGATCCTACCGAGAGACAAGATGGCGGCCGCTCCGGACTGTTTAGAATGTTGACAGACACCGGAGGGCCAATCAGCTTCTCATCGCAAAGTTCCGTTACGCGAAAGGTTCGCTAACCGGATAGCTGCCCGGAGCGCTGTTACAGATATATATCTTGATTTAAACGTTAATTTCTCAAAATCCACTGAAGCACATATATTGAGACCTAGCAAAGGCACATCGGGCTAACAGTCCCTACAATTTTGCCAAGTTTCGTGAAAATCCATTCAGCCGTTCGGGCTAAAAGTGAGTCCAACCGCCCTATGGAAATTAACATGGGAAAAAGGCGTTTTGGGACCCCCCTTTTTTCTCGGCCCCCCCTCCACAAAACCCCCCCAAATTTTCAAGGTCTGCTCAGAAACAAAATGTGCCATTTTCCTGAAAATTTCAGCCAATTCCGTCCACGAACGCAAAAGTTATTAGGCATAGAATTTTCAGAAATCCCATAGGGAAAAAATCCTAACTATATATACCTACTGGCGACCGCCAGTAGGTAATATATATATATATATATATATATATATATATATATATATATATATATATATATATATATATATATATTACCTACTGGCGGTCGCCAGTAGGTAGTTATAGTTAGGATTTTTTTCAATGTTAAATCTCAAAATTCTATTTGGAATAACTTTGGCGCCGGTTGACGAATCTGCCTCAAAATTTCCTCAAAATGGCCTCGCGGCGTTCTGGTCCTTCCCTGAAAGTTTGGGGGGGATTCGTCAAGCGGGGGCCGAGATAAAAGGGGGGTCCCAAAACGCGTTTTCCCCATGTTAATTTCCATAGGGCGGTCGATTTCACTTTTAGCCCGAACGGCTGAATGGATTTCCACCAAACTTGGCAAAATTGTAGGGACTGGTAGCCCGATGTGCCTTTGCTATGTCTCAAGATATGTCCTCCAGTGGATTTTGAGTAATTAAGGTTAAAAAAAAAATATATATCTATAGCCGCGCTCCGGTACGAGCACCGGTACGCGCACCGGGCGCTTACCGCGACTTGCGCGCAGAAAGCTGTTTGGCTCTGGGGTGTCTGTAAACATTCTAAACAGTCCGGAGCGGCCGCCATCTTGTGTCTCGGTAGGATCGAGACACAAGAGGTTGCCAAAACAAAGAGGAAAATGACCATAAGGGGGCAGAGTAGACCCCCCTTGACCCCCTAGGTTTGATGTGGGGGCCATAAAAACATTTTTGATTTTCGCGGGGTGAGCGCCCGGTACGCGCACCGGTAAGCGTACCGGGGAGCGTACCATGGGGAAAAAGAATGACAGTTTTAAAAGTAGCTGTTTAAAAAAAAAATGTTTTGTTGTTTTTTTTATACATACACATACATATATATAAATGCATATGCATATATATATGCATATATGTGTATATGTGTGCGTGTAGAGAGAGGTAGAGAGGTAGAGGTGTAGAGGTAGAGAGGTAGCGGTAGAGAGGTAGAGATTAGTAGAGAGAGAAGAAGAGAGAGGTAGAGAGTAGAGAGTGAGTAATAGAGAGTAGAGAGTGAGTAGTAGAGAGTAGTAGAGAGCAGTAGAGAGAGTAGCAGAGAGTGAGTAGTAGAGAGTAGTAGAGTGAATAGTAGAGTGAGTAGTAGAGAGTAGTAAAAGTAATTTACAATCGTTCGGAATATCGGTGTTTGGGCAGATATGATCCAGGGACCCCCAGTATGCAAGGGGAATTAGTCCCCCCTCTACAAACGCGCCAGTGGCCTGCATTGCAGAGAGGTGTAACAAGGGTGTGGCCTCATTACACTTCTCTGCAATGCAGCTCCCTCGCGCATACTGGAGGCTCCTGGTGGACCAGTTGACCCCAGGGACCCCCAGTATGCAAGGGGAATTAGTTCCCCCTCTGCAAACGCGGCAGTGGGCTGCGTTGCAGAGAGGTGTAACAAGGGGCATAGTCTCATTACACCTCTGCAATGCAGCCCCTGGCGCATACTGGAGGTTCCAGGTGGGCTAATTGGCCCCCAGGGGCCCCCAGTATGCAAGGGGAATTAGTTCCCCCTCTTCACACATGCACGGGGGCTGCGTTGCAGAGAGGTGTAAAAAGGGTTGTGGCTTCATTACACCTCTCTGCAATGCAGTCCCCTGGCTCATACTGGAGATTCCTGGTGGGCTTTCAGGTCTTATATAGTTAGGAATTAGCATTAAAAAAACCTTTGAAATTCACTGAAAAAACCATAGGTTTCACACCAGTTATAGTTAGGAATTAGCATTTAAAAAACCTTTGAAATTCACTGAAAAAAACATAGGTTTCACACCAGTTATAGTTAGGAATTAGCATTTAAAAAACCTATTAAATTCACTGACAAAACCATAGATTTCACACCATTTATAGTTAGCTGGAAATTTTACTGACATAAAACCATTGAAATTCCCACGTTATAGTTAGTTGGACTCACTATAACTTGCGCGCCTGTAATGCACTGCTGATGACGTCACATATTACATCACTCATGACATGGTCAGTGACATCACTCATGACATCACTGATGACACCATCCTTGTGACAGAGTGACAGACCTAATTTCAGTGTAATGTAACGCTTGAAACACATATTCAAAAATAGAAACAAACATTTTCAAAAAAATGGAGATACCCAACCAGTAACAACAACCAATTCAGTAATTCCACCATCTATATACACATCCACTCATTCACCAACAGTTCTATATAGTCACTCATATATATATTCACTCATCATATGTAGTGATACACCTATACATCCTGTTACACATCAGCAGTCATCCAAAAGTTACTCACACACATACTCACACATGCAAATAAACTATTGAACATCCATTTATTTGCATATACATTTATACACACACTATCACCTTACTTCTAAGGAAACTTACCCATACTTACTCTCTTAAACAATCACTTATAGAAACACATACCTATTTAAACAGGAAATCCTACAATCTCTCACTATATATACTATACTCACTTATATACATCAATACTGACATATACTAGATTAAAACATATGTCGTTACTAATGAAGACACTAGTGAGACAGTCATTCACTCACTAACACACACATATACACACTCATCCACCCATACAGTCCTGCACATATGCTGTCTTCAAAACACATACAAACAGTGAGTCAGTCACCAACCCCTGCAGCCACTTATACACAAAGAGAAACACTGATACAAACATTTAAATATTTAAACAATACTCGCTAATATATGTATTCACTAAGATACACGTAATAAGCCAGTTACCCAACCAATTTTTTTTTAAAAAAACATCCATTTACACACTTATTTAAACATTTATTCTTCCATCGACCTTTACAAATACATATATAAAACAAATTTATTTTTCAGAAAGACACACATTCACTGGATGGTGTCATCAGTGATGTCATGAGTGATGTCACTGACCATGTCATGAGTGATGTAATATGTGACGTCATCAGCAGTGCATTACAGGCGCGCAAGTTATAGTGAGTCCAACTAACTATAACGTGGGAATTTCAATGGTTTTATGTCAGTAAAATTTCCAGCTAACTATAAATGGTGTGAAATCTATGGTTTTGTCAGTGAATTTAATAGGTTTTTTAAATGCTAATTCCTAACTATAACTGGTGTGAAACCTATGGTTTTTTCAGTGAATATATATATATATATATATATATATATATATATATATATTACCTACTGGCGGTCGCCAGTAGGTATATATAGTTAGGATTTTTTCCCTATGGGATTTCTGAAAATTCTATGTCTAATAACTTTGGCGTTTGTGGACGGAATCGGCTGAAATTTTCAGGAAAATTGCACATTTTGTTTCTGAGCAGCTCCTGGAAATTTGGGGGGGTTTCGTCAAGGGGGGGCTGAGAAAAAAGGGGGGTCCCAAAACGCGTTTTTAACATTGAGTTTTCCATAGGGCGGTTGGACTCACTTTTAGCTCGAACGGCTGAATGGATTTGCACGAAACTTGGCAAAATTGTAGGGACTGTTAGCCCGATGTGCCTTTGCTAGGTCTCAATATATGTGCTTCAGTGGATTTTGAGAAATTAACGTTTAAATCAAGATATATATCTGTAACAGCGCTCCGGGCAGCGCTCCGGTTCGCGTACTTTTCGCTTATCGGAACTTTGCGAAGCGAAGCTGATTGGCTCTCCGGTGTCTGTCAACATTCTAAACAGTCCGGTGCGGCCGCCATCTTGTCTCTCGGTAGGATCGAGAGACAAGAGGAGGCCAAAACAAAGGAGGAAATGAAGGAAAGGGGGCAAGGTAGACCCCTTCTGACCCCCTAGGATTGATGAGGGGATATTATAGAGCCACGCTGGGCCCAAAAAAAAAAAAAAAAAATCTGTTTTTTTCGCTGTAGAGACGCGTCTTGGTACGCGAACCGGGCAGCTAACCGGGAAGCTAACCGGCAGTGTAACGGGAGTCTGACGAGTAGCTGATTGGCTGTCAACATTGTAAACAGTTCGGAGCGGCCGCCATCTTGTCTCTCGGTAGAATCGAGAGACAAGAGGAGGCCAAAACAAAGGGGGAAATGAAGGAAAGGGGCAAGGTAGACCCCTTCTGACCCCCTAGGATTGATGAGGGGATATTATAGAGCCACGCTGGGCCCAAAAAAAAAATTCCGATTTTTTTCGCCGTAGAGACGCGTCTTGGTACGCGAACCGGGCAGCTAACCGGCAGTGTAACGGGAGTCTGAGGAGAAGCTGATTGGCTGTTATCATTGTAAACAGTCTGGAGCGGCCGCCATCTTGTCTCTCTGTGGGATCGAGAGACAAGAGGTGGAAAAAAGGTGTAAATGAATGAAAGGGGTAAGGAAGACCCCTCCTGAACCCCTAGGATTGATGAGGGGGCTATTAAAGTTCCCTGGGGGGTGAAAAAAAAAATGCGATTTTTCGCGGTAAAGGTGTTATCCAATGGAAGGTGGATAACATGGCTAAGAGCATTTGCTGGATAATGCATGAATATCGCTGACTTTTCAGCGATATTCATGCATTGCGGCCGTTTTTTATCGCATTTGCGATAAACCTTGCTAATAGCAAGGTTTATCTGCGATAAAATTCGCGGATGTGCGGCGATAATTTTTGTCTCTAAACAAGTTAGAGACAAAAATTATCACTAGTTGTTGGTAATATGCCCCCGGGTTTTTCCTTGCAGGAATCGGGAGGCGGAAGACTAGCACTGAAATCAGTAGTCTCACGCCTGAATCGGGAGGATTGGTATGTCTGGATTCTCTACAGCTGGGGCCATAAACTACATCCGCAGGGCTAGGTGATAGCCTGGGTCCGGCCTGGACAATCGGACACAGAGGAAGAGGAGTGTCAGAGGGTGCGGTAGTGAATAGGGTGAAAGGGAGGTGTCGGGCGGGCACAGGGTGTGATTCTCAGGGAAGAGCAGTGCAGATGGGGGGAAGTATATGGCCCATGCATGAGAGAGAGAGTGGGGGTGACCAGTGCGTGGGGGAGATGCTTGCGAGGGTGGGGAGCCGTGCTGAGAATCGACGGCGTGCAGAGAGTGGGTCTGGTCAAGGCATCTAAAATGGCTGCCGTGCACGACAAAATTGTGGCTTTGGACAAAAAGGCAAGATGGCGCAGACAATGTTTATCAATAAGGATTCATTTATAACAAAATATTTACTCGCAGTGACAAAATGGTGGTCAACACTTCCTGATTTCCATCGAATCGAACGTTAACAGACGTCACGCAGCAAAAAAAAAAAAAAAAGCTCACGCACAGCCGCTGGAAGACATGTATCAACATATATGAGCCTCCTCAGCCACCCTCAGAAAACATAAGAGGCAAGGATACGTCTCCCGCACCCCCTTATACCTAGTAATTTAATTAAAACAAAACACAAAATGGCGAATTCCCATTTCGCTACCAGTTTGCGGCCCAGTTCGCGGCCCGGGAAGCGCTTCTACCGTGAAAAATATATATTTTTTTATTTTCCCCACGGGACCCTTTAATAACCCCAACATCATTCCTAGGGGGTCAAGAGAGGTATACCTTGCCCCCTTTCATTAAATTCCCCCTTCGTTTTTCACCTCTTCTTCTCTCTCGATCCTACCGAGAGATAAGATGGCTGCCGCTCCGGACTGTTTAGAATGTTGACAGACACCGGAGAGCCAATCAGCTTTCTGCGCGCAAAGTTCCGTTTCGCGAAAAGTAAGCGGGCCGGAGCGCAGCCCGGAGCGCTGTTAGAGATATATATCTTGTTTTGAACGTTAATTTCTCAAAATCCACTGGAGCACATATATTGAGACCTAGCAAAGGCACATCGAGCTAACAGTCCCTACAATTTTGCCAAGTTTCGTGCAAATCCATTCAGCCGTTCGAGCTAAAAGTGAGGCCAAAGGCCCTATGGAAATTAACATGGGAAAAACGCGTTTTGGGACCCCCCTTTTTTCTCGGCCCCCCCTTGACGAAACCCCCCCAAATTTTCGGGGGCTGCTCAGAAACAAAATGTGCCATTTTCCTGAAAATTTCAGCCGATTCCGTCCACAAACGCCAAAGTTATTAGACATAGAATTTTCAAAAGTTCCATAGACAAATAATCCTAACTATATATACCTACTGGCGACAGCCAGTAGGTAATATATATATATATATATATATATATATTACCTACTGGCGGTCGCCAGTAGGTATATATAGTTAGGATTTTTTCCCTATGGGATTTCTGAAAATTCTATGCCTAATAACTTTGGCGTTTGTGGACGGAATTGGCTGAAATTTTCAGGAAAATGGCACATTTTGTTTCTGAGCAGCCCTTGAAAATTTGGGGGGGTTTTGTGGAGGGGGGGCCGAGAAAAAAGGGGGGTCCCAAAACGCGTTTTTTCCATGTTAATTTCTATAGGGCGGTTGGACTCACTTTTAGCCCGAACGGCTGAATGGATTTGCACGAAACTTGGCAAAATTGTAGGGACTGTTAGCCCGATGTGCCTTTGCTAGGTCTCAATATATGTGCTTCAGTGGATTTTGAGAAATTAACGTTTAAATCAAGATATATATCTGTAACAGCGCTCCGGGCAGCGAACCTTTCGCGTATCGGAACTTTGCGATGCGAAGCTGATTGGCCCTCCGGTGTCTGTCAACATTCTAAACAGTCCGGAGCGGCCGCCATCTCGTCTCTCGGTAGGATCGAGAGACAAGAGGAGGCCAAAACAAAGGGGGAAATTACCATAAGGGGGCATAGTAGATCCTCGTTGACCCCCTAGGTTTTATGTGGAGGTTTTAAAAGGGCCTAGGAGGGTCCAAAAAAAAAAAAATTTTTTTTTTGCGTGGTAAGCGCCAAGTTCGCGAACCGGAAAGCGTTATGGGCAGCGAACTTTAAGGATAAAAGAATGATAGACTTTTCTAATACTGTATGTTAATTATTTGTTGTTTTTGTTCGTTTTTTTATTTATTTATTTATTTTGATTTAAAAAAAAATTATTTATTATTTTCATAGTTCATTAAAACTTCCAGCATTATATCATCTGGTATCTCGTCAAACATGGATGTTTCTGTCTCTTGTAAGGTTTGAATAAATTGTTCGTCAAAAGATTGATCCATAAAATCTTCATCCACATTTTCTTCAGTTACAATGTCTTCGGATGTAATCTCGAAGGAAACATTAGTTTTTTCTTGCTCCCCTTCCATTTTTTTGCTGTAAATTGCATAAAAAAAATAATTAAATTAGAAGAGTTAGGGCACTGTTGGGTTTAAGTTCAGACAGGTAGTTCTGTTTTTTTAACAGTGAAGTTAAAGTAAGTAAATTCATAATTATAGCAGAGAAGTGTAAGTCAATCAATAAATATAACAGAGGAGTCTATCTGTATCTATAACTATAGCAGGGGGACAGTAAATAATTATCAAAAAACGTTTTTACAAATTAATTTGAAGTGCCACTTACAAATTATCAATTTAATTTACAGGGAGGTGAAAAGGCTCTTAAAATGTAGTTCAGGAAGTAGTAGTCAAAATGGCTGTGTTTCCTTTTCTTCCTTTATATATATTCAGGTACATAACCAATCAAATGTCAGGAAAAAAAAATTGAAAATGAAAGTAACATTTTCATTGGTTGTCAATTCCAACACTTCAGATGTGTTTTGTGAAGTAATTTACCTCACGGTACTTAGAGAGGTCTACAGGCTTAATGGCTAAATGGAATTTCAATCAAATTTGTGAAAATGAAAGGGATTGTTATGTAGTATGAGCTAATCTATATTTGGTGAGAGTGTCTCTAGTCGTTTTTCTGTAAATTACTTTCCCACCTTTTTTTTAGGACCGCTTTCCGGGAAGCGGCCCGGTTCGCGAACCTTAAGCGTCACGGGAGTCCACCATTTTGTGTTTCGGTCGCATTAAGATACAAGATGGAGGGCAAATAATGTTTAGAATGGGTAGAAGGGGTCATGGTAGACTTATCTTGACCCTCTAGGTTTTCTGAGGGTGGCTGAGGAGGCTTATATGTGCGGAAAAAACATTTTTTTAAAAAATTCTGCGAGGTTAGCTTTCGGTTTGCGAACCGGGTAGCGCCCCGGGGAGCGTATTTTGTGGAAAATTAGTGAAAAAAGTTAGAAAAAAATAATAATTGTGAGTGATCAGATGAAGGGTAGCTCTGAGAAGAGCTTTTGGGTTTATGGTACATTTAGGTACTTATAAGTAGGTACCAATGCACAGTCTTAAATTCAGAATGAAAATTCTGTTGCCCTCATCTGAGAAGTGAACTCCATCTCCTCTGTAGATATCTTGCATGTAGTAACGCAAGTTATTGTTGTACAGAGAGCCCATTCCATGGTCACTCATGAAAGCTGAAACAGATTTGTTTACATGCTTCCTCGCTTTCTCAATTTGTGGACAAAATTGGTTGGACCACCTCCATTTCTGTCTTTGGCATATATTGGAATATACCAAGGCAGTTTGAGGAAAAAGTGCCATTAATTGCTCAAAGGTGTCCTTTAAAAGCATTTCCAGACCTACCCCTGTCAAAGTGCCCAAATCATTACCTCCACAGTGCACTATTAACAGGTCAGGTTTTGGCAAATGCATAAAGGTTTTCACCAATGGTATCAATTGGTGACATTTTAATCCTCTTTGGCCCAACCACTTAATTTCCACATCTTGTAAATTGAGGTTAGGTAAATTTCTGTTCTCAGCATACCTTTGAGCCCAGTGGATGTAACTATGTCCAACAATCCAGACCTTAAACATGGTGGGAGAAGGTTGTTCTGCAGTCAGATGAAGTGTGGTAATGAAAGGGCAGTTGAAACAGTAGGAGTTTCTAAAGAAAAAAAACTGTGGATTTCCAATGCTAATGATTCATTAGCAGTGATTGGTGCATTTCCATTTCTGAAAACAGAAAGTTAGGGTGCATGGATGTGTTCTTTGAAACATGTAATTTGAATGGTCAAGGAAGAAACATTTAATGAAAGATTGCACTGGATACGCAGGTGCACTGAGAGTTCAGAGTTCAATTGAAACATTGTTCTGTGAATTTGCAAACATGAGAGGTCTTCCAGGAGGTGGTTGCTATGGAAACAAGGCAGAGAGGGCAGAGGGGGGAAGGGTTTTGATTTGAAAAAAGTGAGGGAAGAGGTATGATTGGCTAATATGAGAGATATGTGAAATGAATATCTGTATTTCTGTGCTTTCAATAGCTGCAGCCTTTGGAGTGCATCCTTTTTCTTCTGCTGAAGACAATTTGGTGTATTTCTGAGACTGTTTTCAAAACTCAAAAAATATTTGCTAAGGTGAGAAAAGATTTATTTAATTTAGATAGAGAATAGTATGATTTAAGGAGAAAATGATGAAGAAAGCTGTGTTTTTAAAATGTGGTTTTGTCTCTAGTGATATACTAATAGAATTAGTTTCTTTGAGAAATTGTAATTGCATATTCGGTGTAGCATTCTGGCATGCAGTAACACAAGTTATTGTGGTACATGGAGCCCATTCCATGGTCTGTTATGTAAGCTGAAACAGATATGTTGTTTTTAAAAACGATTTAAGAAATCAATTACATTTCTGGATATGTACTGCTAGAGCTTCATAGGTTGTTTTGAGCCATATTTATAAGGCATTTGAGTGTCTTTGATGTTATGTTTTCCTTTTAAAATGTAAAGTGTTCCTCATGGGGCAAGTGTCTTGTAAATACGCTCCCACTTGTGCTTTGCAAATTTAGATTTTGATTATGGGAGTTACATAGCCATGTTAATAATGTCCAAACAATGGTGGTAGGGCATTCAAGAAAACGTTTTTCTGTGTCTCTAGGACATTTTCAGTCCTTTCCTCTTGAATGCAGGTATACAATTGATTTATATGCTGTGTTTAAAAACGAATTTTGAAATCAATTAAATTTCTGGATATGTACTGTTAGAGCTTCATAGGTTGTTTGGGGTCATATTTAGAAGGCATTTTAGTGTCTTTGATGTTATTTTTCCCTTTTTAAATGGAAAGCGTTCCTCATGGGGCCCTGAGCAGTTCTTAGCCATGTTATTTAATAGGAAGTGGATAACATGGCTAAGAGCATTTGCTGGAAAATGCATGAATATCGCTGACTTTTCTGCGATATTCATGCATTGCGGCCGTTTTTTTTCGCATTTGCGAGCAGTTCTTAGCCATGTTATCCAATGGGAGGTGGATAACATGGCTAAGAGCATTTGCTGGAAAATGCATGAATATCGCTGACTTTTCTGCGATATTCATGCATTGCGGCCGTTTTTTTTCGCATTTGCGAGCAGTTCTTAGCCATGTTATCCAATGGGAGGTGGATAACATGGCTAAGAGCATTTGCTGGATAATGCATGAATATCGTTGACTTTTCAGCGATATTCATGCATTGCGGCCGTTTTTAATCGCATTTGTGATAAACAATTACATTTCTTGATATGTACTTTTAGAGCTTCATAGGTTGTTTGGGGTCATATTTAGAAGGCATTTTAGTGTCTTTGATGTTATGTTTACCTTTTTAAATGGAAAGCGTTCCTCTTGGGGCAAGTGTCTTGTAAATATGCTCCCACTTGCGCTTGGCAAATTTAGATTTTGATTATGGGAGTTACCTAGCCATGTTAATAGTGTCCCAAAAATGGTGCTAGGGCATTCCAGAAAACACTTTCATGTGTCTCAAGGACATTTTTAGTCATTTCTTCATGAATGCAGGTATACAATTGATTTATATGCTGTGTTTAAAAACGAATTTTGAAATCAATTAAATTTCAGGATATGTACTGTTAGAGCTTCATAGGTTGTTTGGGGTCATATTTAGAAGGCATTTTAGTGTCTTTGATGTTATTTTTCCCTTTTTAAATGGAAAGCGTTCCTCATGGGGCCCTGAGCAGTTCTTAGCCATGTTATTTAATAGGAAGTGGATAACATGGCTAAGAGCATTTGCTGGAAAATGCATGAATATCGCTGACTTTTCTGCGATATTCATGCATTGCGGCCGTTTTTTTTCCCATTTGCAAGCACTTCTTAGCCATGTTATCCAATGGGAGGTGGATAACATGGCTAAGAGCATTTGCTTCAAAGGTTGTTTGGGGTCATACACCATTTTTGGGAAATTATTAACATGCCTATGTAACTCCCATAATCAAAATCTAAATTTGCCAACCGCAGGTGGGAGCGTATTTACAATAAATTTGCACCATGAAGAACGTAAAATAGCATAATAGACACTCAAATGCCTTATAAATATGACCCAAAACATCTTATGAAGCACTAGCAGTGCATATTTCCAGAAATGTATTGATTTTCATTTAATGATTTACTTCATTGGTAGGCCTTCACATGTTTTTTTACCTTGGTTTTTTTCAGTGAAAATCTTATCTGCAACCATGTGTTGGCCTCACCTCAAATAAAAAAAACAGGTGATGGACTGAATGTGGATCAATGACACACATTCACCCCAGTCTAAAGATCTGGGCCTAAACAAATCTTTAGATAGGCTACATCTTATCGTCATCCTGAATTAATCATTTAAAATATTAGGGAGTGATTTATGATTGTTGTATGCCTGTTTTGTACCATTGAGTGTCATTTTTGTGATGCAGTGCTGGTGGAAAACATTTGCTATGTTAAATAATTAGTAGGGCATTAAGTTTTAGATGACTGTTATTTATTTACTGTTTGGTAATAGTGGTTAATAACATTTTATATTATATTTTTCCACAGATTCAACTGCAGATTCTTTCATAGTTTGGAAAATACCTACAAAAAGTAGAATAAGAAAGGCTAGAAAACGTCAAAGACAGCAGGATGATGTTTTATTGCAGCAGTCCTCTTCCCCAAATACTTGTCAAAACACCAAGAAAGGTCCGGGTAAGAGCACGAAATCATTCTTAAGAAATATTTGTAGTAAAAAAAGTTTTGCTCAAAAAAATGTTTCAGTCCACAAAAAGAAAAGTAATTTAAATGGAAAGGAGAGACCCATCACAAATGTTACTGGTAGAGGAAGAGATAACTCTGTGCATGATAGTAGAAGGAAACAACAGTTTAGGGACATTCGAAATCGAATGTTCCGTAATAGGATATTAGTTAATTTATTGAAAAATATTAAAAAGAAAGGCCAACAGAAAGCGGCATTTTATAAGAAGAAGAAAAATGTAGAGAAAATTATTGATCATGCTTTTGAAATTAAGCGAAAGTTGTTTATTTTGGTAATCAATAGAATTAGGAAACTAAGCAAGGTAATTTCTGATTTCAAAACAAAAAGTAGATGGAAGAGAGTAGTAAATCGTACTAACTTTTGTGAAGTTTTTTCCGGAGAATGGATGCATAGTTCAAGTTGTGAGGCATTTTTTAATGAGGAGAGTTATTTTCAGGATAATGATTTGGTGTTTGCAGTTGACACCAGTGGTCGAGCTTATGAAGTGAAGGATGGTTGTCCAGTTGAAAAAGAACAACTTGTGACAACAGAGACAGAAGAGGCGCTAAGTGATGAGGTTTTAGGAAGACGTCCTAAGGGTCCTGTGTACATTTGGAAGTGTAGTTCTATTTGCAGTGTGCGACAGGTTTCCATCAATTTGCTTTGTGATTTTATACGGACATTTAATCAGAAAAGTTTGAAGCAGAAAATGAAGTTGTTGCAAGATTTAGATCCTTGCAGAGTGAGACAAATGACAGGTTTGCGTGGTCATTCACTGGCTTGTCTTTCCAGGAGAGTATGCCAGAGTGTTTTTCATCATTTCAGGATGCTAGCAGTGCATCATAATAAAGTGAGAAAATTAGTGAGAATGTTGTATTATGCTAAGAGTCCAGCAATTATGCTTAAACAATTATGTGCTGCTCTTTTGCATGGTTCTGAAATAGATGTGAAGAATATTTGTGAAGAAATTGAGTTTTGTTACTTTGGTAGTAAAGATGAGAATGTTCAAATTGACCCTGAAGTAGAGGGTAATGTTGAAGATAATGTACAGGTTTCCAGTACAGATTATTTTCAGAAGGAAATTGCCACGTTTCAGATGAAATCAAGTGAGAGGCCTAATTTCACTTGTGTATGTTGTCGACGCACTTATTATAAGAATCAGACTAAGTTAGTGGATTTATATGCAAAAAGTGAAAGGGAAAATAATAGTGAATGGAAGGATTTTGCCACATACTTGATGGTAGAAAATTGTTTTGATTTGGGAGTGGACCAACGTGTGTGTACTTATTGTTGTAACAAATTAAACCAAAACCAGATGCCTGCTAGGGCGGTTCATAATAATCTGGAATTGGTTGAGATTCCTTCAGAATTGAAGGATTTAAATACTTATGAATCTATTTTGATTCAAAGTATCCATCCCTTTCAGGCTATTGTAAGAATGGAGCCAAGGACAGGGAAGTTGCCTCCAGCAGATTTACAGAGAGGATTAAAGGGAAGAGTTGTTTATTTGCCTCTAGATTTGAACAAAAACATTAACACAATTGGAGTTGAGAAAGTGGAAGAGGAACCTCTGGTTATCTTGGTTAATGGGGTTCCGACAAAGAATAAGAAAATATGGCAAGATTTAGTGGATGTTAGGAAAGTGAAAAATGCAACTTTGTATTTGAAGAAAAATAATAAGTACTATAAGAATGTATATGTTGCAGAAGAGGAAGTAAGTGATGAAGAGGATAGCGTTTTGTGTGCTGGCCAAATTGAGAAAGTAGAGGTGTCTAATAGTGAAGAAATATATGAACATTATAGTGTTCATCCTTTGCATTCCAAGGAAGTCATGGGGAATGCAATTGAGTTGTTTCAAATGAAACAAGCCAAAGGGAGTCCCATTAGTGTTTGGGAGGAAAGTTTGGAAGCCCGGTGTTTCCCACAGCTATTTCCCACAGGTCAAGGAGGAAGATATGATGAGCGACCTCATCAAATTCCTGCGTCTGAATACCGGACTTTACGGTTGTATGCAGAAGATCCTAGGTTTCGGCAATGCATTCCCTATTTGTTTCATCTCTTGTTTGAAAGCGATCTGTCAGGACTGTCATATGCAGTGAACCACATTTTAAAAAGTGGTATACAGATGCAAAACATCTCGGCAAGTGACTTTATGCATAAAGTCAATGTCCAAGACAGTATTTTGGATTCTCACTTAATTAATCTCATGGCGTGTCAGCGTGGTACTAATGAGTACTGGTACCGTCGTCATGGTGATTTAAAATGTATGCTGAGGAACTTAGGAACTCCAACATGGTTCCTCACTCTGAGCTGTGCCGAGTATGGCTGGGAAGACTTACTTGAATTTCTACGAGAGGCAAATGGAAATATTGAAAACATTGAATTCAAGACACCTGGAGAACTGTGTTCTTTGGATCCAGTGAATGTATGCAGGTACTTCAATCATAGATTTGAAGCTATGATGTCTTTCATCACAAATAAAAAGAATCCACCTCTTGGAGAGGTGTTGGATTTCTTCTGGAGAAAGGAGTACCAAGCAAGAGGTGCCCCTCATATACATATGTTGTTGTGGATCAAGGATGCACCTAAATTTGGAACAGATCCGGATGACTTAGTGATGAATTTCATAGAACAGTATTCTACGTGTGCTGTTCCAAACGCAACGGAGAAGAAAAGTCTAAGAGAACAAGTTCTACGTTTCCAAAGCCATCGTTGTGGAAAGTACTGTCGTCGTAAATTCAGAAACAAGGACAAGTTCTACACCAAATGTTGTTTCAGCTTTCCACGACCGGTGATTTCTAAAGGAAGAGTGAACAGTTTGATGTCTTCGCTGCGACATAATGTGACGAGGAAATCACCCAAGAATACATACAATTTGAAAAGGAACGAAGAGTCCAAGTACATCAATGACTACAACCCAGTGATTTTGTCCATGTGGAATGCTAAAATGGATATACAGTTTGTGGCTGACAACTGTATGGCTGTGGCTCGGTATGTGACATCTTACATCACCAAAAAAGAAAAGACCGAACTGAAGGATATGTGGGAGGACATTTCCCATGAAAAGAGCCTCAGCAAGAAGTTGTACAGTTTCAGTCTAAAGATGTTGTCGCATCGATAAATCGGAGCTTACGAATGTTCTGATCGATTGTCTTCAGCAAGTCTCTATGCCAAATCCAGGAGTCTCGTTTGGGCGAGTCTTGGTCTTGCTGCAACGCGAAATCGAGTTCTAAAACCTGTCCGGGAAATTGAGTATTTGGCAGAAAAGGAACCAAACAGTACCGACATTTTGAAGACCAACATGTTGGATACATATTATCCAAATCGAAGCAGTCACCTTGAGAATGTTTTTCTATATGAGGTTCTCCAAAATTATATATTCAAGAGGAACATCAAAGAAGATATTGAGAAAGGAGTGTATGCTGTAATTGGAAGTGAGGGATGCCTGGTCAAGCAAAGAAAATGCCAATTAGTAAACCATCGAAAATTGAGTGGTGAATCTCCAGAAAAAAAGGAGTTTTTTTATTTAGCACTTTTGCAACTTTTCAAGCCTTGGCGTGCAGAAGAGGAACTGCTTGGAGATTTCCTCTGTTACGAAGACTCTTTCAATGCAGCCAAGGAGTCCATAGAATGTCCTGCTTTTTCTAAATATCAAGAAATGCTAACTTTGGAAATTGAGCAGGAAGCAACGATTGCAGCCGAGATTGCCAGAGACAGTTCTCAGGACAGTCAGAGTTCTGTTTCATTGAGTCAAGATCCACTTGGAGGACCTATTATCGAAAATGAAGCTGCCACTGCTATGAATGAAGTAGAAAGAGCCATGGCACATGCTCAGGAGGATTCAGTTAACTTAGAAGACTTGGAAAAACAACTCAACGTTGAGCAGAGGAAAATATATGATGAAGTTACCAAGGAAATTGAGCACGGATTAAGTCATGAGAAGAACAAGTGCTCATGTACATCGTTGAAGCCTGTTCGACTGTACGTGAGTGGAGAAGCGGGAACTGGAAAAAGTTTCCTCATTAAAGCAATCTCTTGTTATTTGCAGGAAAGGACTGAGTCATCGCTGTCTTGTGTTGTCACCGCTCCTACTGGACTGGCAGCACATAACATTAAAGGTATTACTTTGCATCGTCTACTGATGCTACCGGTGGAGCATGACAACAAATTACAATACAACAAGTTATCTGGAGATGCTTGCTGTGAAGTTTCAAGAGTCTTGAGGAAAATGAAACTACTTATCATTGACGAAGTAAGCATGGTTTCCAATGTCATGCTTGCCTTTGTGCATTTGAGAATGCAAGAAGTACTTAAAACTGAATATGATGTGTTATTTGGTGGGAAACACATCATTGTTTTCGGAGATCTTCTGCAGCTGACACCAGTAAAAGGTCAACCTGTGTTCAAAATACTCACGCATGAAGATACCAGGAAGTGCCTAGGGAGCATTGGCAACGTCAATATATGGTTAAACTTCAATTATGCTGAACTGCATCAAAATATGCGTCAGGCAAAGGATGAAGATTACAAGAATATTCTACAAGATATTAGAATTGGAAAAGTGACCGAGCATGGGAAAGAAGCTTTAAATGCACGATTACTGTCAAATTTATATCCCAAACAAGAGATTGTGCCTGAGAATATTTTTCAGAAAATTACTGAGAAGAAATCCGGGATATGTCTCATGCCAACTCTTGCAGAATGTGCCATCTTCAACAACAAAATGTTGAATTTAGAAAAGCAAGAGATTGTGAAACTTGAAGCTATCGACAAATTAGAGCATATGGGATCAACAATTATTTTGTCAGACAATTTGAAATCAAAATTGGATTCATTAGAGAAGACTATATCTAAAACAGCGGGTTTTGAAAAGACTTTGAATGTGTGTTTAAATTGCCGAATCATTTTGAGAAGGAATTTACATGTAGAAAGAGGTCTGGTAAATGGATCAATGGGTAATGTTGTTGATTTTGAGAAATACAGAAATAGAGATGGAGTAGAATTTTTAAGAATTAAATTTGATGGCATTGAGGAAGTACAGCAAATTGGTCGTTGTTCTGCTAGGTTTTTGCTTGTTAAAGACTTATATGTTCGCCGTAAACAGTTTCCTGTTTGCTTGGCATATGCGGTGACAATCCATAAATCGCAAGGTTTAAGTGTAGACTGTGCATTGGTGAATATTGGCAGTTCTGTGTTCAAGGAGGGTATGGCATATGTGGCATTGTCACGAGTTAGAACTTTATCGGGATTGTACTTGATTGACTGTGATGTCACAAACATTTGTGCGGATCTAGATTGTGTTAAGGAATACAATAGGTTAAGAAGAGAGTATGCGCCACATTTGCCTCAATATCCTTTGTTTGAGAAACGTGTGGTAGGCCGGAAACGTAGAAATAGCAGTAATAGTAGGGAGGTTGTTGCAAAAAGACTAAAAGTCAATGAACCGAAAATTGTTAGCAGAAAGAAAGTGGATTCTGTTGAAGATGTTGTCGGTTTTCAATTTGAAAACAGTTCTGGTGTCAACTGCTATGCAAATGTAGTGGTTAATGTTCTCTTTTCACTAGAGAGTTTAAAAGAACAGATTCTGTTGAATTCAGAACAAATTTTATGCTGTTTGTTGAATTCTGTTTTCGAGAAATGTAGCACTGATCGAACAAAAGTAGAAAGTGTGTCTGAAGTTCGTTATCTGTTAGATGAATGTTCAGGTCAAACAGACTTCTCTGAAAATAATCAGCAAGATTGTCAGGAGTTTTTAATGTATATGCTTGATATATTGCAAGATGAGGGTGTAGATGTAGATCACCTGTTTGGGCTTTCTTATCAATGGCAGCATGACTGCGAGAATTGTAGGGTATCAAGTACTACTAGTGTAGACTCAGAAAGATTTATATATTTAACTTTGCCAGACAGTAAATCAGTCTCCTTTAATAAGCTAGTAAATGCAGCGGATCACAACATGGAGTGTAGCCAATGTAAATGTGAAATGATGTCAACATTACTTATACGTAGATATGGACAGTATGTCATTTTAATGATGCAACGATGTAGGCCTGATGGATCAAAATTGTCAACTTTAATAAAAAAATGTGTGGCTTCTCAGCTTTCAATATCAGGAAGGACTTTTGTAACTGTAGCAATTATCTATCACGATGGTCCTTCAACAACTTCAGGACATTATACAGCTTATTTAAAGTCTCGAAACGGCTGGTCATTCTGCAATGATTCCGTTGTAACTTTCAAAAAAAAATTGCCGTTTGACCTTAAAAATTCTTACCTGGTGTTTTTAAAACCAAAATTTTAAAGAAAGAATCTCGGGATTTCCTGTGAAGAATTGCAAAAGGTTCATGAAGTTGAGGGAATGTAAGTCTGCAATGCTGTCTAGATTATTGGTCCAAAACTTTTAATTATAATGTCATTTTGTAAAATCCGACTATATAAACCTGATGCAAGTAAGTCTGCTTCATAGTAAGCAGTATCAGTGTCATAGGAAAAGGAGAACATGAGTGACAAAGAAGGGTAAGATATTAGTAGTCCAGGATTGTGAAAATTATCTTAAATGTTTTCTTTTTGAAAGTTGCGAAAATAGAAAATGACGGGATTTGATTGGAAGAATTACAAGACTTGTGAATAGCTGCAACATGATTTGGCCAAGTGGAAACATGTGGTAGAATGTGAGAAGTCTTTTCTTGTATGTAACATATTTTTCGAATCGTTGGAGGTTTTCTTTCAGAAAGTGGCGGGCTGACAATATTTATAGCACAACACAGTGGACGCTGTTCATAGGACATCCTTCGACGTCATTGAAAGTAAGTAAATTTTAAGGAGTTTTGAATTCAGATTTCTTATGTTGAATGGGTTTTTTAAACACAATCATTTTGATTGTGTTTTTTTTCCCCGCTGTTACATGATGAATACCTTCAAGTCACTGATTTAAGTGAAATTTGATACATTCTGAGAACAGCAAAAATAAACCATTTAACATGTATAACTAATGTTCTGCTTTTTGTACTTATGATATACATTTAGAAATGTGAGGTAGATATGGAGAAACTGAGTCTTCTGTAAGTGTCAATTTTAATGCTTACAGTGCTGTACTTCTGGGTACTGTTTTTTTTTAAAAAAAATGAATAGGCCTCACCTCAAAGAAAGCTCTTGAAAGCACACATCTTATTTGCATCCTGAAACAATCATTTAAAATGTTAGACACAATTTTATGATGGCTTTACATCTTTTTTGCGCTGCTATTGCATCACTATTGTGAGACATTAGCAGTGCAAAAGAAGCACCATGTTCCAAAATAGGCCTCAGTTCATCAACATCAAGATACAGTTTGTTTAAAATATATATGTTTAGGATTGTGTAGGGGACGTAGAGAAGCAGAGGCTTCTGTAAATGTCAAAGTTGTTGAAAAACTGTTTGTTCTTGAACCTTTTCCCTTGTCTTTTCTAATTTTTAAATACATGTTTTAATATTTTTGGAAATGTTTGTTCTCTCTTTTACAGATTGAAAGTATGCAAAAATATTTTAAAAAGGTAACAAGAATTATAAGGTAAATGTTTTCTACTCTTTTTACCCGCAATGCACTGCTGAGGATGGCACTGACCATGTCATGAATGATGTAATAAGAGGACATGACTTACTTCATTGGTAGGCCTTCACATGCATTATCTGCTCTGTATTCTTCAACAAGTGTAAAATTGATCTGTAACCCTGAGTAGGTCTCACCTTAAACAAACCCCAGGACAGATCACACCTTATCGTCATCCTGAATTAATAAATAGATCTATTAAACAGTATCTCTGGTTTACTCCCTATAGCTGTCTTTCTTTTAACATTACTCTCTGTTTACTTCCCTTATACTAACTCTTCTTTTTTTAAAAAAAAATTTTTTTGGTTCGCTTCAAGTTCGCGAACCGGGCAGCGAACGGGAAAGCGAACCAAAAGAAATAGAGCTTGCCAGAGTGATAAACATTCTAGCAATTTTATTTGAAAGGGGAGGTAGTTCTGAAAAGAACTTTTTTTTTGTTGTTTTTGTTGTTTTATTTATTTTATTTTTTTCTGAACATTTTTTGATTTTTTTGTATTTTTAGAACAGTTTTATGTTTTTTTTGTGTTTTTTATGGAGGGGAAACAACAAAAAAACAGGCATTGAAAAGGGCTCAACAGGAGCAAAAAAAAAATTACTGCTTGGGTGGGTTAGGGCACTTATGGTTTTCGTACACCATATTGATCAAGTTCACGCTCATGTTCCCATATGAGAGCATAGCACCACAATATATACAGGTAAACTTCATATGTTTGAAGTTTGGCTGAATGTTTGGCACAGTTTCCTGTGCCTCTCTTCCTGTCAAAGATATAGTTGACGTAGATCTGGCCACAGGAGTTGTCGGGGGATTATCTTGTAGGTCCCTTAACTCCGCCCGGCTGTTGTTTAAGGGATGCCACCTGGCCATATGGCGATGCATAGTATAGTTGCCCATACTATATTTTTTCTCTGTGCCTCTAGACAATCTGTATTTACAGATGAGCCAGGTGGCATATTTAGCATTGACCTTCTTGTCCCCTGGAGAGATGGAAAAAAACTGCCATATGAAACTTGTTTTCCTTCTAGAAACACGGGGCAACTCCTGTATAAATTCTGGTTCATCTCTATCCTCTTCTTCTTGTTCCTCCTCTTCCTCCTCTCTGTTAGAGATGAATTGACTTGGTGGTCCTCTCTTCTTATGAGGAGGTGGAGGTGGTGGTGGGGGTGCACCAGCTGCAGCAAGTATAGAAGCCATTGCTTAACTCCAGGAAAATGGTCTTTCTCTCACCAAGATGAAAGTCAGAGTGAGGAAAGAAGGAGGGGTTTACATGATTTGGGAAAAGCAAAAGTTCTGAACCAATGAAAAGTGTTATTTTTAGGTCACATGACCTAGTCATACATCATTTGGAAACCAAAAGTGAAATGAACCAATGAAAACTTTGATAAACAAGTCACATGACCTGTTCCGCTTACGTTACGCGGTGCGCGCCGCGTCCCGGATCGCTTCCGGTTCGCGGTCCGGAGCACTTCCGGGAGCGCTAACGCGGCGCGTCATTAGACGCATTACGCGACAACGTGATACGTCGCGCTTCCGCGACGCGTCACAGTTGCGCTAACGTAACGTTTACCGGTTCGCGGACTAGGTCGCGGCATCAAGATGAGCTAACGGAAAGCTTCCCGGTTCGCGAACTGGAAGCGAAGAAAAAAAATATTTAAAAAAAAATTATTAATAAACATCTAAAATATATTTTAAGATTTAAAGAAGAATACATTTTACAGCTACAGATGTTAGCTTTTAAAAAACCAATGAAATTCACAGAAAAAACCATAGGTTATAGACCATATATAGTTAGGAATTTGCATTTACAAAACCTTGAAAATTCACTGAAAAAACCATAGGTTATAGACCATATATAGTTAGGGATTTGCATTTACAAAACCTTATTTTACTCGCATAAAACCATTGAAATTCCATATATAGTTAGTTGCGCTAACTATATATCGCGCACCCGCAATCCACTGCTGATGATGTCACATATTACATCATTCATGACATGGTCAGTGACATCACAAAAAAATAGATAACACTCCAACAAAGTAAGGTTATAAAACTTTATTAACTACTAACTTTAACAAACGGAACAAAAACTAAAAACATTTAAACATTTCTCAACACAAAAAGCAACAATGGTTAGAAGCTGTCTTTTGTGCGAATAGTCCCAAGGCAGCACAACGTGCAGAGTTCTGGACGGCACCCAGGTGATGTCGCCTGGGTGCCGCACTGGTTTAGGGATCCTACAATGCTGCTCCGAAAATTGGCGTGGGGCGTCCCGGGTGGGGCGGGGGGAGGCCTCGTCAGTAGCGGTCTGTTGTGCGAATAGTCCCAAGGCAGCACAACGTGCAGAGTTCTGGACGGCACCCAGGTGATGTCGCCTGGGTGCCGCACTGGTTTAGGGATCCTACAATGCAGCACAGAAAAACAGCGTGGGGCGTCCCGGGTGGTGCGGGGGGAGGCCTCGTCAGTAGCGGTCTGTGTCCAGTGTCACATGGCTGACACAACATGTACGACAGGCACCCAGGTGATGTCCAGTAAACTGCCACACTGGTTTTGGTATCCTACAATGCTGCTCCGAAAATTGGCGTTCGGCGGCCCGGGATGGGGCGTGGGGGAGCCAGCGTGAACGGGCCTCCCCAGGTGGCGGCCATCTAGCTGAGTTTCGCTCGCTCTTGCGGCCACAGCGTCTCGCTCACCATGTTGTTGAGTTGCTCCCACTCTTGCAGTGCAGCGATAGGCGGCTGCCACATGGCTCTTAAAATGGCAGACGGCTCCTCGGTTTTGGGCCTGGTCCACTGAAATGGCCCTGGGACACTTTGGAACTCGGACGCTTGCCTGCTAGGGCCTGGGCTCCATTCTCGAAAAGCGTCCCCTCAGCCGTGAAGATTGTATAAAAGTCTTGGGGGCCCCCGACTCCCGCAGGCTTCCGGTGGGGAGCGGCTGCCATGATTGCTCGCGGAATGACCACGACGGAGCCACGAGATGGTGGTGCTCTCATGCTGACGCCAGCTTCAGTCTGAATGATCCAGAAACACGGTGGGGCTTTCATCGTTTGGGAAAAAAAAATGTTCTAAACCAATGAAAAGTGTTATTTTTAGGTCATATGACCAAGCCTTCCATCTTTAGGAAACCAAAAGTAAAATGAACCAATGAAAAGTTTTATAAACAAGTCACATGACCTGTTATGCGGCATAGGGCTACAAAAAGCGTAGAAAATCCGTTGGCACGTGAGGCGGCGTCAGTAGCGGACCGATGTGCGAATAGGCCGAAGGCAGCACAACGGGCCGAGATCCGGATGGCACCGAGGTGGTGTCCAGCAAATTGCCGCACTGGTGTGGCCATCGTACAATGCTGCGCCGAAAGACGGCGTGTCCAGCTGAATTGCGGTCACTGTTGCGGTACAGTGACTCGAACGCGCCGAGATCCGGATGGCACCGAGGTGGTGTCCAGCAAATTGCCGCACTGGTGTGGCCATCCTACAATGCTGCGCCGAAAGACGGCGTGTCCAGCTGAATTGCGGTCACTGTTGCGGTACAGTGACTCGAACGCGCCGAGATCCGGATGGCACCGAGGTGGTGTCCAGCAAGTTGCTGCACTGGTGTGGCCATCCTACAATGCTGTGCCGAAAGTCGGCGTGGGGTGCCCCGTTGGCTTATGAGGTGATGTCAGTAGTGGACCGATGTGTGAATAGGTCGGAACCAGCACAAGGCGCCAAGATCCGAATGGCAAGTCCTGGATATTGAGTGCCATAGTTGAGAGTTCTGAGCTGTGCTTGTAAGACTATATGAAGCTTATTTGCACCTGCTGCAGTTTCACTGTTGCCCAAGGTGGTGTCCAGCAAATTGCTGCAGTGGTGTGGCCATCCTACAATGCTGCGCCGAAAGACGGCGTGTCCAGCTGAGTTCCGGTCACTCTTGCGGTACAGTGAGTCGAACGCGCCGAGATCCGGATGGCACCGAGGTTGTGTCCAGCAAGTTGCCGCACTGGTGTGGCCATCCTACAATGCTGCGCCGAAAGACGGCGTGACCAGCTGAGTTCCGGTCACTCTTGCGGTACAGTGACTCGAACGCTCCGAGATCCGGATGGCACCGAGGTGGTGTCCAGCAAGTTGCCGCACTGGTGTGGCCATCCTACAATGCTGCGCCGAAAGTCAGTGTGGGGTGCCCCGTTGGCTTATGAGGTGATGTCAGTAGTGGACCGATGTGTGAATAGGTCGGAAGCAGCACAAGGCGCCCTGCACTGTTGAGCTTTTTTCAATGCCTGTTTTTTGTTGTTTTCCCTCCATCAAAAACAAAAAAAAATATATAAAACTGTGCAAAAATACAAAAAAATGTTTAGAAAAGCAGTGCTTGTAAGACTGTCTGAAGCTCCTTTGCACCTGCTGCAGCTTCACTATTGCCCTGGTGTGGACAAAGATCGCCCATGACTTAGACTGATTGAGAGTTTGTAGAAAAATGGCTTCAGATTTTCCACATATTACTCTTCAACATTCTTCCTAAATGTAACAATGTGAGACTCACTAGGAGAACGGCTGTTTATCTTTTCTTTCAAAATGCTGCCAACAATATTTTCTGAATGGAAGACACCATCTTGTAGCATAAAGGGCCGAAAGGGGTTCTGGTCTGGCCGATTGTTGGTGAAGACATTTTGACTATATCTTGGACCTGCCCGGCCTCGCCCAAAATGGCGCCGGTATAAATGGGACTCGTAACTCCTTGCCCGCAAATGTATATCTAGAAAATGTTATTGTAAGTGGCCCTGTCTTATTTTAATTACAAAATGTACGTCCACCGATTCCGCAACTGTTAGACACCTTAGTTCTTGCAACCTAATGGCCCGCTCGTTACGTTCCTCTACAGTGTAAATGTCTCCTCATCATATACGATTTCAGTTTGCTCCGTGGCCGGCCCACGTGGTTATAGGCCCGTATTTGTATACTGATATTTTCACAATAAAGGTTTTTAAAACAAAACACGGTAGTAGTATTTACATTGGTAAAGTTTTTACTTTTAGTCACTGTTTTCGAATCAGTAAAAGGCAAGTGAAATAAAGCAGTCCAATTACATGATGGATAAAAGGTATAATATGTAGGAACGCAGTAAAGATAAATGGTCAAGGGCAGTTGTGTTTTTCATTTCTGCAACATAAAGTGATCGATAAGAATCTGATAATCAGGCGTATCGGCGACTAAGACAGCAGGCCGAGTCTCTCTTACTCAACGGCTCCGTCATGGAACGAAGAAACGCCCTTTTTCTCGAAAAAGGAATATATTTTACTTGCAGGACAGTTGTAAATTTTCCGGGAAAGTACATTAGCCTGGAATATTATAACATATGTTTGAAAAAAAAATAATGTTCGAAAAAAATAAAAAGCGTAATTTTTAGGTCATATGACCAAGCTTTTCATCATTAAATTAACAAAAGTAAAATGAACCAATGAAAAGTTTTATTAACAAGTCACATGACCTGTTATGCTTACGTTACGCGCTGCGCGCCGCGCCTCGGATCACTTCCGGGTGCGCTAACGCGGCGTGTCATAAAACGCATTACGCGACAACGTAGGTCAAGAATATAGTCTAAATGTCTCCACCAACCAGCGTTCAGAACACAACCCCTTTCAGCAGTCCAAAAAGTTCTGTTAAATGACAACAGAGGGGACAGGCAACAAGAACCATCAGTCAAAGAGGGGAGGGCAAATTCTTCTCTTCCGGGTCATGTTGGGGCGCTACCGGAACTGATCGAATTGGTAGTCTATAGTGTTTCTGGATGTTTCAGACTAAAGCTGGTGTCAGCATGAGACCACTACCATCTCGTAGCTCCGTCGTGGCCATTCCACGAGCAATCATGGCAGCCGCTCCCCATCAGAAGCCTGCGGGAGTCGGAGGCCCCCAAGACTTTTGTAGAATCTTCACGGCTGAGGGGACGCTTTTCGAGAATGGGACCCAAGCCCTATCAGGGAAGCGTCCGAGTTCCAAGGTGTCCCAGGGCCATTTTAGTGGACCAGGCCCAAAACCGAAGAGCCGGCCGCCATTTTGAGAGTCCTGTGGCAGCCGCCTATCGCTGCACCGCAAGAGCGGGAGCAACTTAACTACATGGTGAGCGAGACGCTGTAGTCGCAAGAGCGGGCGGTAAACAGCTGAATGGCGGAAGAGGCACAGTGTAGCAAAAGCGGGCGGAATGGCAACTAAAACGGTAAAGGGGCGCCCCACTACAGCGTGTCTTCAGGTCAAACGGATTGTGGGACAAAGTCCAGAATAGAAGAGTCATCAAAAGGCAAAACGTTCCGCCGGACCCCGGGAGCCGGCCGCCTATGTCGGGGGCGATCTCAGGCTACACCAGTGCTATAAGACTTGGGGAGGGTGTCGGAGCCAAGCGCCTTCTCCGAGTCCGTGTCATCACACCGCCCCTCGGGGGCCTCCGTCAAGCGGTTTAGGGAGGTACCATATAACATTGTTTTCAAATGCAGTCAGGTCCACAAACGACCCTCACTTACTTTGGAATAGTGAAGCTGCAGTAGGTGGAAATAAGCTTCAGACAGTCTTACAAGCACTGCTTTTGTAAACATTTTTTGTTTTTTTTGTATTTTTGGACAGTTTTATATATTTTTTTTGTTTTTGATGGAGGGGAAACAACAAAGCACAGGCATTGAAAAAGGCTCAAACTCAGAACTCTGAACTATGGCACCCAATATCCAGGACTTTCCATCCGGATCTTGGCGCCTTGTGCTGCTTCCGACCTATTCACACATCGGTCCACTACTGACATCATCTTATAAACCAACGTTATGTAAATAGTTATTTAATAAAATGTTTTACCCTGTTTCTTTGCTGGTGTGTTGTCTATATTTTTAATATTTGCATAGGGTTTGTCGTTATTTTGGGCGGGGTGGGTGACGGAGCCGAGCTGTCTTGCAGCCCTCATGGTGTGGAGCTCAGTTCATCTCACTATTTTCGTATTTCTCATGAAGGGTTGTTTATAATATTTCTATTTTAGCGAGGTCAAAAAGAGATCCAATTAGTGGCCTACTGATTTTGCTCGATTACTTTTATTTTTTTACACGATTTTTCACGATCTGCAAAGACTAAACAGAGTATTGCGACTTTGTGCTTGTTTGTAAATAGAGAATGAACCAAAGAGAATCAATTGAAAAACAGTAAATGCTTGGATAATAATCAATCAAATGGAGAGACAAGCAGGCAGGACGGATTACAACGGGGGTAAAGACCTGCGTTAACTACTCTTCACTATCTGCAAAGAGAGAGTACTACTAAGAGAAAAGAGGGGAGGGGGGCAGCGTTCAAAGCACATCAGCGTGCATAAATACGAAAATGTTTTTATCTATCACGTACTTTACATTTTAAAGATTTTCATATTTGCTATTAAAAAACCAATGAAATTCACAGAAAAAACCATAGGTTATAGTGGATATATAGTTAGGAATTTGCATTTACAAAACCTTGAAAATTCAATGAAAAAACCATTGGTTTTAGGCCATATATAGTTAGGAATTAGCATTTACAAAACCTTATTTTACTCGCATAAAACCATTGAAATTCCATACATAGTTAGAAGCGCTAACTATATATCGCGCACCCGCAATCCACTGCTGATGATGTCACATATTACATCATTCATGACATGGTCAGTGACATCACTGATGACATCACTGATGACATCTCAAATGACATCACTGATGACATCACTGATGACAACTCAAATGACATCACTGATGACATCTCAAATGACATCACTGATGACATCACTGATGACAACTCAAATGACATCACTGATGACATCTCATTTGTCATCACTGATCACATCACTCATGTGATAATACAATGAACCTCTTCAGACTCTAATATAACCTTACATACATTCAGTATAAACAAACACTCACAGACTGTCACTCATCCATGGAGTTACTCACACACCTAGTCAGTCATGCAAAGAATCAATCACACCTCCATTTCCTCAACTATACAGTTATACACATCTTACTTATTCAAACATATAATAACACATATTTACTCTCTTATATAATCCCTGATACAAGCTCACAGTGATCGATACAGCCACTCACACATTCACTGGCTCTTATGTTCAGTTATTTATATATGTCAACTCTCACATGTATTGTGTTTTACATACGTACTTACTTGCACATGTAGCAATGAGAAATCCATTCACTCACCAACACACCCATGCACAGTCAACCGCCCATATAGCTGTTTCCACATGCACTCTTGAACTCATACTCCTAGTGAATCAACTGCTTACACATCTATGCACAGAGTCACGCACCTCCCAGCCACCCACACACACACTCAGCCTCCCATTCAAATACTTGGGCAACCAATCAATAACCCATATGGCCACTCTTATAGCTACTGATCAACACATGCAGCAGCTTACACAACAACAAACATACTGATGCACAAATTAAGACAGTTGAGTCACTAACCCATGCACTCAGTGAGACACATTTAATCACTCTTTCATACAGTCAGTCATGCACCTACTAAATCCTTTATCCAGACACTTATACATCCACTCATTCTTCAATATGTAAGACATATTTTAACTTTACAGAAACATACAGTCACTGGATAATGTCATCAGTGATGTCATCAGTGATGTCACTGACCATGTCATGAATGATGTAATATGTGACATCATCAGCAGTGGATTGCGGGTGCGCGATATATAGTTAGCGCTTCTAACTATATATGGAATTTCAATGGTTTTATGCGAGTAAAATAAGGTTTTGTAAATGCTAATTCCTAACTATATATGGCCTAAAACCAATGGTTTTTTCATTGAATTTTCAAGGTTTTGTAAATGCAAATTCCTAACTATATATCCATTATAACCTATGGTTTTTTCTGTGAATATATATATATATATATATATATATATATATATATATATATATATATATATATATATATATATATATATGTATATATATATATATATTACCTACTGGCGTCTCGTCAGTAGGTATATATAGTTAGGATTTTTTCCCTATGGGATTTCTGAAAATTCTATGCCTAATAACTTTGGTGTTTGTGGACGGAATCGGCTGAAATTTTCAGGAAAATGGCACATTTTGTTTCTGAGCAGCCCCTAAAAATTTGGGGGGGTTTCGTCAAGGGGGGCCTGAGAAAAAAGGGGGGTCCCAAAACGCGTTTTTCCCATTCATTTTTCCATAGGGCGGTTGGACTCACTTTTAGCTCGAACGGCTGAATGGATTTGCACGAAACTTGGCAAAATTGTAGGGACTGTTAGCCCGATGTGCCTTTGCTAGGTCTCAATATAAGTGCTCCAGTAGTTTTTGAGAAATTAACGTTCAAAACAAGATATATATCTGTAACAGCGCTCCGGGCAGCGATCCGGTCCGCTTACTTTTCGCGAAACAGAACTTTGCGCGCAGAAAGCTGATTGGCTCTCCGGTGTCTGTCAACATTCTAAACAGTCCGGAGCGGCCGCCATCTTATCTCTCGGTAGGATCGAGAGAGAAGAAGAGGTGAAAAACAAAGGGGGAATTTATTGAAAGGGTGCAAGTTATACCCCTCTTGACCCCCTAGGATTATTGTTGGGGTTATTAAAGGGTCCCGTGGGGAAAATAAAAAAAAAATTATTTTTCACGGTAGAAGCGTTTCCCGGGCCGCGAACTGGGCCGCAAACTGGTAGCGAAACGGGAATTCGCCATTTTGTGCTTCGTTTTAATTGTTTAGAGACAAAAATTATCGCCGCACATCGGCCACAATGCATGAATATCGTTGAAAAGTCAGCGATATTCATGCATTATCCAGCAAATGCTCTTAGCCATGTTATCCACCTTCCATTGGATAACAGAAAGCTGATTGGCTCTCCGGTGTCTGTCAACATTCTAAATAGTCCGGAGCGGCCGCCATCTTATCTCTCGGTAGGATCGAGAGAGAAGAAGAGGTGAAAAACGAAGGGGGAATTTATTGAAAGGGGGCAAGGTATACCCCTCTTGACCCCCTAGGATTGTTGTTGGGGTTATTAAAGGGTCCCGTGGGGAAAATAAAAAAAAAATTATTTTTCACGGTAGAAGCGTTTCCCGGGCCGCGAACTGGGCCGCAAACTGGTAGCGAAACGGGAATTCGCCATTTTGTGCTTCGTTTTAATTGTTTAGAGACAAAAATTATCGCCGCACATCGGCCACAATGCATGAATATCGTTGAAAAGTCAGCGATATTCATGCATTATCCAGCAAATGCTCTTAGCCATGTTATCCACCTTCCATTGGATAACAGAAAGCTGATTGGCTATCCGGTGTCTGTCAACATTCTAAATAGTCCGGAGCGGCCGCCATCTTATCTCTCGGTAGGATCGAGAGAGAAGAAGAGGTGAAAAACGAAGGGGGAATTTATTGAAAGGGGGCAAGGTATACCCCTCTTGACCCCCTAGGAATGTTGTTGGAGTTATTAAAGGGTCCCGTGGGGAAAATAAAAAAAAATTGATTTTTCACGGTAGAAGCGCTTCACGGGCCGCGAACTGGGCCGCAAACTGGTAGTGAAACGGGAATTTGCCCTTTTGTGCTTCGTTTTAATTGTTTAGAGACAAAAATTATCGCCGCACATCGGCCACAATGCATGAATATCGCTGAAAAGTCAGCGATATTCATGCATTATCCAGCAAATGCTCCTAGCCATGTTATCCACCTTCCATTGGATAACATGGCTAAAAACCGCTCTGTGCGTGAGCTTTTTTTTTTTTTTTTTTGCTGCGTGACGTTTGTTAACGTTCGATTCGATGGAAATCAGGAAGTGTTGAACACCATTTTGTCACTGCGAGTAAATATTTTGTTATAAATGAATCCTTATTGATAAACATTGTCTGCGCCATCTTGCGTTTTTGTCCAATGCCACAATTTTGTCGTGCACGGCAGCCATTTTAGATGCCTTGACCAGGGCCACTCTCTGCACGCCGTCGATTCTCAGCATGGCTCCCCACCCTCGCACGCATCTCCCCCACGCAATGGTCACCCCCGCTCTCTCTCTCATGCATGGGCCATATACTTCCCCCATCTGTTTGCTCTTCTCTGAGAATCACACCCTGTGCCCGTTCGACACCTCCCTTTCACCCTATTCACTACCGCACCCTCTGACACTTCTCTTCCTCTGTGTCCGATTGTCCAGGCCGGACCTAGGCTATCACCTAGCCCTGCGGATGTAGTCTATGGCTCCAGCTGTAGAGTATCCAGACATGGCAACCCTCCCGATTCAGGTGTGAGACTACTGATTTCAGTGCTAGTCTTTCGCTTCCCGATTCCTGCAAGGAAAAACCCGGGGGCATATTTCCAACATCTAGCGGTAATTTTTGTCTCTAACTTGTTTAGAGACAATAATTATCGCCGCACTTCTGCGAATTTTATCGCACATAAACCTTGCTATTAGCAAGGTTTATCGCAAATGCGATAAAAAACGGCCGCAATGCATGAATATCGCTGAAAAGTCAGCGATATTCATGCATTAGTCAGCAAATGCTCTTAGCCATGTTATCCACTTCCCATTGAACAAGCGCATGGTCTTTTAAAGATTTGTGAAGTACTCGGGGCGGCGGTGTGTGTGTGTCCTCTTTCAGGAGCGGGCGGGGGGCATTGGCAGCAATTTGCAGGCCAGGCAGTGTTCAACACGTGCATCACCTTTTCTCAGCCTGCTATTGCGCTCCATGCTTCGGAAAGGTAAGAAAAAGAACGTGCATTTGAGTTTGAAATGTCCGATCTTGTAGTAGTACACTTGCAAAGCCCACACATGACAATAACCCGATTCAAGGCCCCATTCACCCGATTTTTAAAAAAAATATAGTACTCCAAGACAGTTACATTTTAAAACTTTATTAATATTTAAATATAACGAACGCAACAAAAACTGTAAATATATTTAACCATTTTTTGAAATTAACCAGAACTATAACGATAACAACAACAACAACAATAATATAACTTTTATGCCTAAATTACGCAAACATTTAGCTAATCTGCTAAAGGGGGGAGTCGCCATTTCTTTACAATAATCAATAATGAAAAATCCACATCAATAGGGTTGCCCGTTTTCTCGATGCAGCACTATAGTGCAATATACACAGCACCTGGGGTGTCAAGAGTGAACAGGTCTTTCTTTGTTCCTTAAGATTCTCCGAGAATGCTGATGCATTGGTGTCTGTACACTTCTTTGTCAATTCTGTCAAGATGATAACTGCTTTATAAACAGACGATATCTTTGTTTCGTCATTAGTGTTAAGTGTGTCTGAAACTACAGTGCCCTTCTGTTTTTTTTTCTTCAGGCTCTACAGAGTTTTGTGTGTTGTTCTTTTGAGCGACAATTATTCCAGAGGTTTCAGGTTCACTTGTTTTGTTCTGCAGTGAGTTAACAGCTTTAGAGAGTTCATGTTTATTTGCTATGTCCTGCTGTTCGTGAACTGCTTCAGAGACGTCAGGCTCATTTTTTATGTTTCAGTAGATCCTGGACCTGCCCGGCCGCGCCCAAAATGGCGCCGGTGTAAATGGGACTCGTAACTGCTTGTTCTGTACTGGTTGCCCAACCTTGATATCACGAGATACATATGCAGTTTTGAAGCACATGGCGGAGGCTTGTCTGCTGTAGTGGGGCGCCCCTTTATCGTTTCAGTCGCCATTCCGCTCGCTTTTGCTACACTGTGCCTCATCCGCCATTCAGCTGTTTACCGCCCGCTCTTACGGCTACAGCGTCTCGCTCACCATGTAGTTGAGTTGTTCCCACTCTTGCGGTGCAGCGGTAGGCGGCTGCCACAGGACTCTTAAAATGGCGGCCGGCTCTTCGGATTTGGGCCTGGTCCAGTAAAATGGCCCTGGGACACCTTGGAACTCGGACGCTTGTCTGCCAGGGCTTGGGTTCCATTCTCGAAAGCGTCCCCTCAGCCTTGAAGATTGTACAAAAGTCTTGGGGGCCCTCGACTCCCGCAGGCTTCCGGTGGGGAGCGGCTGCCATGATTGCTTGCGGAATGGCCACGACGGAGCTACGAGATGGTGGTGCTCTCATGGTGACGCCAGCTTCAGTCTGAAACATCCAGAAACAAGGTGGGGCTTTCATCGTTTGGGGAAAAAAAATGTTTTAATCCAATGAAAAGTGTTATTTTTAGGTCACATGACCTAGTCTTACATAATTAGGAAAAGAAAAGTAAAATGAACCAATGAAAAGTTTTATTAACAAGTCACATGACCTGTTATGCTTACGTTACGCGCTGCGCGGCGCGCTCTGGATCGTTTCCGGGAAGCTGCGCCTTGCGCACCGGAGCACTTCCGGGTGCGCTAACGCGTCGCGTCATATGACGCATTACGCGACAATGCAGGTGCCGAATATAGTCAAAATGTCTCCACCAACCAGCGGTCGGAATTCCACCGCTTTCAGCAGTCCAAAAAGTTCGGTCAAATCTTAAGAGCGGGAGCAACTCAACTACATGGTGAGCGAGACGTTGTAGTCGCAAGAGCGAGCGGTAAACAGTTGAATGGCGGAAGAGGCACAGAGTACCAAAAGCGGGCGGAATGGCAACTAAAACGGTAAAGGGGCGCCCTACGACAGCGTGTCTTCAGGTGAAACGGATTGTGGGACAAGGTCCAGAATGAAAGATTCTTCAAAAGGGAAAAAATTCCGCCGGACCCCGGGAGCCGGCCGCCTATGCCGGGGGCGATCTCAGGCCTCACCAGGGCAACACGACTTGGGGAGGGGGCAGGAGCCAAGCGCCCCCTCTCAGTCCGCGCCATCTCACCGCCCCTCGGGGGCCTCCGTCAAGCGGTTTAGGGAGGCACCGTATCACATTGTTTTCCAATGCAGTCAGGTCCACAAATGGACCCCACTTACTTTGAATAGTGCAGCTGCAGCAGGTGCAAATAAGGTTTAAACAGTGTTACAAGAACTGCTTAGAATTCTGAAGTATGGCACTCAATAACCAAGACTTATGCCATTTATGTAAGGCAGTGACATGGAAGCAACTCAGGGACAAAAAGCATGAACGAACATTCACGTATGAAAATCTTATTTGGAGAAGGGGTAGAATCCAAACGCCCCCTGCCAGTTCGTGCCACTACACCGTATGTGGAAAATCTGAAGCCATCATTCTACAAACTCTCAACGCTTGTTATCAGTGCATGAGTTTCATGCTCGATCGATTGAGCTAGCCGGATCGGGCAATAAAAAGTATAAAATAGTTATGTAAATAGTTATTTAATAAAATGTTTTACTCTGTTTCTTTGCTGGTGTGTTGTGTATATTTATAATATTTGCATAGGGTTTGTCGTTATTTTGGGCGGTGTGGGTGGTGGAGTCGAGCTGTTTTGCAGCCCTCATGGTGTGGAGCTCAGTTCATTTCACTATTTTCGTATTTCTCATGAAGGGTTATTCCTAATGTTTGTATTTTACCGAGGTCAAAAAGAGATCGAATTAGTGGTCTACTGATTTTGCTCGATTACTTTTATTTTTTTTCACGATTTTTCACTATCTGCAAAGACTAAACAGAGTATTGCGACTTTGTGCTTGTTTGTAAATAGAGAATGATCCAAAGAGAACCAATTGTAAAACAGTAAATGCTTGGATAATAATCAATCAAATGGAGAGACAAGCAGGTACGACGGATTACAACAGGGGTAAAGGTCTGCGTTAACTACCGTTCACTATCTGCAAAGAGAGAGTACTACTAAGAGAAAAGAGGGGAGTGGGGAGGGGGGGCAGCGTTTAAAGCACATCAGCGTGCATAAACACGAAAACGTTTTTACCTATCACGTACTTGACATTTGACAGCTTTTGATGTTTGCTATTAAAAAAACATTGAAATTCACAGAAAAAACCATAGGTTATACTCCATATATAGTTAGGAATTTGCATTTACAAAACCTTGAAAATTCAATGAAAAAACCATTGGTTTTAGGCCATATATAGTTAGGGATTTGCATTTAGAAAACCTTATTTTACTCGCATAAAACCATTGAAATTCCATATATAGTTATAAGCGCTAACTATATATCGCGCACCCGCAATCCACTGCTGATGATGTCACATATTACATCATTCATGACATGGTTAGTGACATCACTGATGACATCACTGATGACATCTCAAATGACATCACTGATGACATCACTGATAACATCTCATTTGACATGACTGATCACATCACTGATGATATCATTCATGTGATAATACCATGAACCTCTTCAGACTCTAATATAACCTTAGATACAATCAGTGTAAACAGACAGTCACTCATCCATGGAGTTACTCACACACCTAGTCAGTTATGCCAAAAATCAATCACACCTCCATTTTCTCAACTATACAGTTATACACACCTTACTTATTCAAACATATACTAACACATATTTACTTTACTCTCTTATACAATCTCTGATACATGTTCACAATGATCCATACAGCCACTCACACATTCACTGGCTCTTATGCACAGTTATTTATAGATGTCAACTCTCACATGTACTGTGTTTTACATATGTACTTAATTTGACATGTAGCACTGAGATATCCATTCACTCACTAATACACTCATGCACAGTCAACCGCCCATACAGCTGTTTGCACATGCACTTTTGAATCTATACATATAGTGAATCAACTACTCACACATCTATGTACAGAGTCACACACCTTCCAGCCACCCATACACACACACTCAGTTTCCCATACAAATACTTGGACAACCAATCAATAACCCATACAGTTACTCATATAGCTACTGATCAACATATGCAGCAGTTTGTAGAACAACAGATATAATGATGCACAAATTAAAACAGTTTAGTCACTAACCTATGCACTCAGTGAGACACATTTAATCACTCACTCAATCAGTCAGTCATGCACCTACTAAATCCTTCATCCAGACACTTATACATCCACTCATTCTTCAATATGTAAGACATATTTTAACTTTACAGAAACATACAGTCACTGGATGTTGTCATCAGTGATGTCATCAGTGATGTCATTTGAGATGTCATCAGTGATGTCATCAGTGATGTCACTAACCATGTCATGAATGATGTAATATGTGACATCATCAGCAGTGGATTGCGGGTGCGCGATATATAGTTAGCGCTTATAACTATATATGGAATTTCCATGGTTTTATGCGAGTAAAATAAGGTTTTCTAAATGCAAATCCCTAACTATATATGGCCTAAAACCAATGGCTTTTTCATTGAATTTTCAAGGTTTTGTAAATGCAAATTCCTAACTATATATGGAGTATAACCTATGGTTTTTTCTGTGAATATATATATATATATATATTGAAGCTCCCAATTGCATCGGCAATCCCAAGGCACTCACCAGCGGGTGCAGATTCCGCGCCGATACTCGCGGTCAAATAGTCAGGCTCAAACCATTTCTGTCAAGAAACGTATAACACACTCCAGGGGTTAGCGGCAAGATTTTATTTCAGCCCACAAACCTGTGTAACAGACGCGTTTCAGACACGGAGTCCTTTGTCAATGTTTACATTCTTGACCGTCTGGCAGCGCAATATATACATCATCATTAACATGTAACTGACAACAGACAATTATATCAGTGCATGGGAACGTAGTGGCCATCTTAGAGAAGGTTAAATAACATATTTTGCAATACTATTGATGTTGTATCATTCCTTATATCAAGTCCGCTATTGCCGGTGCATATTAAGTGTATGTTGTCGAGTATCGGCAAATCACCAGCATTTAACCCAAGCGCTGTTAAGCTGCCCGTTTGTCAGTGAAAGGAGCACATACTAATTAGCACATATATGCGCGCAACAACCACATCAGTGGTTATGGCAATTATCAATCTTGGTGTACATACATGATATATTATATACCCTCAATCGTAAGGCTGATAATAAAATAAAGAAAATAAAGCTGTGTATCAGCTTTTCACCACTCTTTGCAGGATT
>NW_028244470.1:0-9000 GCF_964263255.1 Lissotriton vulgaris | reverse complement strand
GGCCAATCTGCGGTTCCTGGTACTCCAACGGAAACAGCTTGTCCTTACAGGTGTTACTTCAAGCTCGTAGCCCAACAGGTGAACGACGTTCGTGCTTAGAGGCGGCAACTTGCGAGTTAATCAGTGGGTTACTTTTCACGCATGCGCCTATAAATTTTTTATTTTAATAACTATATGGTTGTTAAAAATCTCACTCTCACTCACCCTCAACCCCTCACCCTCACTCACCCTCAACCCCTCACCCTCACTCACCCTCACCCACCCTCACCCTCACTCACCCTCAACCCCTCACCCTCACACAGTGAAATAGGTCTCAGACCATTTCAGTTAGAGCTTTTAGAAATGTTTATGGCTTTTTTTTATTTGTAATTCTTTTGCATTGGCTACAGGAAACAAAAATGCTAAAGATTTACAAAAAAAAACCATAAACAATTCTAAAAGCACTAACTCTAATGATGCGAGACCTATTGCATTTCCAATGCTTGTTCCATAGGGCGTTTGGCCTCACTTTTAGCTCGAACGGCTGAATGGATTTGCACGAAACTTGGCAAAATTGTAGGGACTGTTAGCCCGATGTGCCTTTGCTGGGTCTCAATATATGTGCTCCAGTGGATTTTGAGAAATTAACGTTTTAAAAAACAGATATATCTGTGACAGCGTCCCGGGTAGCGCTCCGGTTCGCGTACTTTTCGCGTTACGGAACTTTGCAAAGCCAAGCTGTTCGGCTCTCCGGTGTCTGTCAACATTCTAAACAGTCCGGAACGGCCGCCATCTTGTCTCTCGGTAGGATCGAGAGACAAGAGGAGGAGAAAAACGAAGGGGGAATTTAATGAAAGGGGGCAAGGTAGACCTCTCTTGACCCCCTAGGAATGATGTTGGGGTTATTAAGGGGTCCCGTGGGGCAAATAAAAAAAATTAGATTTTTCGCGGTAGAAGCGCTTCCCGGTTCGCGAACCGGGTCGGGAAACGGGAATTCGCCATTTTGTGTTTCGTTTTAATTAAATTACAAGATGGAGGAAAAACAATGTGAGAAATGGGTATAAGAGGGTACGGGAGACGTATCCTGACCCCCTATGTTTTCTGAGGGTGGCTGAGGATGCTCATATATGTTGATACATGTCTTCCAGCGGCTGCGCGTGAGCGTTTTTTTTTTGTTGCTGCGTGACGTCTGTTAACGTTCGATTAGAAGGAAATCAGGAAGTGTTGACCGCCATTTTGTCACTGCGAGTAAATATATTGTTAAAAATAATTGTTATAAATTAATCCGTATTGATAAACATTGTCTGCGCCATCTTGCCTTTTTTCCAATGCCACACTTTTGTCGTGCACGGCAGCTATTTTAGATGCCTTGACCAGACCCACTCTCTGCACGCCGCCGATCCTTAGCATGGCTCCCCACCCTCGCAAGCATCTCCCCCACGCACTGGTCACCCCCGCTCTCTCTCTCATGCATGGGCCATAAACCTCCCCCCATCTGCGCTGCTCTTCCCTGAGAATCACACCCTGTGCCCGCCCGACACCTCCCTTTCACCCTATTCACTACCGCACCCTCTGACACTCCTCTTTCTCTGTGTCCGATTGTCCAGGCTGGTCCCAGGCTATCACCTAGCCCTGTGGATGTAGTTTATGGCCCCAACTGTAAAGAATCACCCCTCTTCAAAGGAGTTACAGTAGATCAAGGCCCCTACCCCATGAGATCTGTCACACCACACGCGTTCCTACTATCTGATAACGATCCTGTATTGTGATTGGGGAGGGGATTCTCACTGTAAGGGTGTGTGGGACCGAGCCTGAAGCAGAAGATTCCAGAGATGCCTTTTTGTACATCAAAGTCTTCACAATTATGTGTCATATTAAAAATATATAGCACTCCAACAAAGTAGTAGGATTATAACACTTTAATACCTTATAAATATATACAACGCTCCAACAAAGTAAACTCGTTAAAAAAAAAACATTTTAAACAACTATTTACATGGCAGCCTGCTGCAACATCCATCTCAAAGCAACAATGGGCTGCTTTGGTCTATCTTTTAGTCGGCAAAATCCGTCGGCCTGTGAGGTGGCGTCAGTAGCGGTCCGTTGTGCGAATAGGCCGAAGGCAGCACAACGCGCCGAGATCCGGACGGCACCGAGGTGGTGTCCAGTAAGTTGCCGCACTGGTCTGGCCATCCTACAATACTGCGCCGAAAAACGGCGTGGGGCGCCCCGGGGGGGGAGGCGGCGCGAACGGGCCTCCCCCGCCTCCCCAGGTGGAGGCTCCTCTGCTGCAGTGGGGCGCCCTTTAGCGTTTCACTCGCCGTCAAGCTGAGTTCCGCACGCTTTTGCGGCACTGTGCCTCATCCGCCATTCAGCTGAGTTGCACCCACTCTTGCGGTGCAGCGATAGGCGGCTGCCACAGGACTCTCAAAATGGCGGCCGGCTCTTCGGATTTGGGCCTGATCCACTAAAATGGCCCTGGGACACATTTGAACTCGGACATTTGCCTGCTAGGGCTTGGGCCCCATTCTCGAAAGCGTCCCCTCAGCCTTGAAAATTCTACAAAAGTCATCGGGGCCCCCGACTCTCGCAGGCTTCCGGTGGGGAGCGGCTGCCATGATTGCTTGCGGAATGGCCACGACGGAGCCACAAGATGGTGGTGCTCTCATGCTGACGCCAGCTTCAGTCTGAAACATCCAGAAACACTGTAGACTATCAATTCGATGACTTCCGGTGGAGCCCCAACGTGACCCGGTAGGGAAGAACTCACCCTCCCTTCTTTTGACTGATGGTTCTTGTTGCCTGTCCCCTCTGTTGTCATCTAACGGAACCTTTTTGGACTGCCGAGTGAGAAAAAAAAAGGTGGGGCTTTCATCATTTGGGAAAAAAAAATGTTTCAATCCAATGAAAAGTGTTATTTTTAGGTCATATGACCAAGCCTTCCATCATTAGGAAACCAAAAGTAAAATGAACCAATGAAAAGTTTAACAAACAAGTCACATGACCTGTCCTGTTATGCGGCTGTGGGCTATAAAAAGCCTACAAAATCCGTTGGCCTGTGAGGCGGCGTCAGTAGCGGACCGATGTGCGAATAGGCCGAAGGCAGCACAACGCGCCGAGATCCGGATGGCACCGGCGTGGTGTCCAGCAAGTTGCACTGGTGTGGCCATCCTACAATGCTGCGCCGAAAGACGGCATGGGGTGCCGGGGGGGGGGGGGGGGAGGCAGCGCGAACAGGCCTCTCCCGCCTGCAACTCATCTGCAGTGCGGCGCCCCTTACCGTTTCACTCGCCGTCCAGTTGAGTTCCGCCCGCCCGCGTTGTGCGGCCGAAGGCAGGACAACGCGCCGAGATCCAGATGGCACCGAGGTGGTGTCCAGCAAGTTGCACTGGTCTGGCCATCCTACATTGCTGCGCCGAAAGACTGCGTGGGGTGCCCGGGGGGGGCGGGAGGCGGCGCAAACGGGCCTCTCCCGCCTCCCCAGGTGGAGGCACCTCATCTGCAGTGGGGCGCCTCTTAGCGTTTCACTCGCCGTCCAGCTGAGTCCTGCCCGCTCTTGCGGCACAGTGCCTCAACCGCCATCCAGCTGAGTTCCGCCCGCTCTTGCGGCACAGTGCCTCACCCGCCATCCAGCTGAGTTGCGTCCGCTCCTGCGGCTACAGCGTCTCGCCCACCATCCAGCTGAATTGCGCCCACTCTTGCGGTGCAGCAATAGGCGGCTGCAACAGGACTCTCAAAATGGCGGCCAGCTCTTTGGATTTGGGCCTGGTCCACTAAAATGGCCCTGGGACACCTTGGAACTCGGACGCTTGCCTGCTAGGGCATGGGCCCCATTCCCGAAAGCGTCCCCTCTTTTGACTGATTGTTCTTGTTGCCTATCTCTTCTGTTGTCATTTAACGGAACCTTTTTGGACTGCCGAAAAGGGGTTCTGGTCCAACCGCTTGTTGGTGGAGACATTTTGACTATATCCTGGACCTGCCCGGCCTCGCCCAAAATGGCGCCAGTATAAATGGGACTCGTAACTCCTTGTTGTGTACCGGTTGCCCAACCTTGATATCACGAGATACGTATGCAGTTTTGAAGCACATGGCGGGCGGGGACGAGTACTGATTGAACATTTGGACATCCCTATTGATATTAAGTTCTGATGTGTTATTGATTACTGTACTATTGAAAGTTCGAATTAACGTCACCCATGATACTTGCCCGCAAATGTATATCAGGATAATTTTATTGTAACTGGCTCTGTCGTACTTTAATTATAAAATGTACGTCCACCGATTCCGCAACTGTTAGATACCTTAGTTCTTGCAACCTAATGGCCCGCCCTTTACGTTCTTCTACAGTGTAAATGTCCCCTCATCATATACGATTCCAGTTTGCTCCGTGGCCGGCCCACGTGGTTATAGGCCCGTATTTGTATACTGACATTTTCACAATAAAGGTTTTTAAAACAAAACATGGTAGTGGTACCTAGATTGGTAAAGTTTTGAATAATAGCCACTGTTTTCGAATCAGTAAAAGGCAATTGAAATAAAGCAGCCCGATTACATGACGGTTAAAAGGTATAATACGCAGGAACGCAGTAAAGATAAATGGTCAAGGGCTGTTGTGTTTTCCACTTCTGCAACATAAAGTGATCCATAAGAATCCGATATTCAGGCATATCAGCGACTAAGACAGCAGGCCGAGCTTGTTCAACGGCTCTCTCATGGGACGAAGAAACGCCCTTTTTCTCGAAATAGGAATATTTTACTTGCAGGACAGTTGTAAATTTCCCGGGAAAATACATTAGCCTGGAACATTGTTAGTGATAAACTGTAAATGCATCTGGGTCCTTTGCTTTACAAGTCAGAGTGAGAAAAAAAAAGGTGGGGCTTTCATCATTTGGGAAAAAAAAATGTTCGAAAGCAATGAAAAGTGTTATTTTTAGGTCATATGACCAAGCCTTCCATCATTAGAAAACCAAAGTAAAATGAACCAATGAAAAGTTTTATTAACAAGTCACATAACCTGTTATGCTTACGTTACGCGCTGCGCGCCGCGCCCCAGATCGCTTCCGGGAAGCTGCGCTTCGCGTCTCGCACACGGGAGCACGTCCGGGTGCGCTAACGCGGCGCGTCATATGACGCATTACGTGACAACGTAGGTCCAGAATATAGTCAAAATGTCTCCACCAATCATCGGTCGGAACAGAACCCCTTTCAGCAGTCTAAAAAGTTCTGTTAAATTACAACAGAAGGGACAGGCTACAAGAACCATCAGTCAAAGAGGGGAGGGCAAGTTCTTCTCTACCGGGTCACGTTGGGGCTCCACCGGAACTGATCGAATTGATAGTCTACAGTGTTTCTGGATGTTTCAGACTAAAGCTGGTGTCAGCATGAGAGCACCCCGTGGCTACGTCGTGGCCATTCCGCGAGCAATCATGGCAGTCGTTCCCCACCGGAAGTCTGCGGGAGTCGGGGGCCCGGTGACTTTTGTAGAATCTTCAAGGCTGAGGGGACGCTTTTGGGAATGGGGCCCATGCCCTAGCAGTCAAGCGTCCGAGTTCCAGCGTTGCCCAGAGCCATCCTTGCAGGCCAGGCCCAAGTCTGTGGAGCCGACCGCCATTTCGTGAGCTCCGTGGCAGCCGCCTGTCGCTGTACCGCAAGATTGGGTGCAATTCCGTTGGATGGCGGGTGAGACGCTGAAATAGCAAGAGCAGGCGCAATTCAGCTGGCCGAGGGAGGCACAGTTCCGGAAGAGCGGGCGCAAGTCAGCTGGTCGAGTGAAGCGCTGGGGTGTAGCTGAGAAACCTCCACCTGGGGAGGTGGGGGAGGCTCGTTCGCGCCGCCTCTCCCTTCTAGTGCACCCCACGCCGTCTCCTGGTGCAGGTATATGTGATGGTCGGATCAGGGCACCGCAGGACATGTCTTCAGGTCAAACGGATTGTGGGACAAGGTGTGGAGCAGGCGCAATTCAGCTGGCCGAGGGAGGCACTGTTCCGCAAGAGCGGGCGCAAGTCAGCTGGTTGCGTGAAGCGCTGGGGTGTAGCTGAGAAACCTCCACCTGGGGAGGTGGGGGAGGCTCGTTTGCGCCGCCTCTCCCTTCTAGTTCACCCCACGCCGTCTTCTGGCCCAGGAATATGTGATGGTAGGACTAGGGCACTGCAGGACGTGTCTTCAGGTCGAACGGATTGTGGGACAAGGTCCAGAATGGAAGAGTCATCAAAAGGCAAAAAGTTCCGCTTGACCCCGGGAGCCGGCCGCCTATGTCGGGGGCGATCTCAGGCCACACCAGGGCAACAAGACTTGGGGAGGGGGCCGGAGCCAAGCCCCCCCTCCGAGTCCGCGCCATCACACCGCCCCTCGGGGGCCTCAGTCAAGCGGTTCAGGGAGGCACCGCTTCACATTGTTTTCCAATGCAGTAAGGTCCACAAACAGCCCCCACTTACTTTGAGAATAGTGAAGCTGCAGCAGGTGCAAATAAGCTTCACACAATGTTACAAGCGCTGCTCGGAACCCTCAACTATGGCACCCAACATCCAGGACTTATGCCATTTGTGCAAGGCAGTGACATTGAAGAATCTCAGGAACCAAGCAACATACCATATCCAGAGTCCTTCCCACAGCCTCTGCCTTCCTTCTTACCTAGTTATGGTTCTGTCACTCCCACTCCAGGCTTTTAGTCTGTGGATGGAAAACCATGAACCTACACTCACGTATGAAAATCTTACTATTGATGCTTGACTGAGGCCAAGGAGATCAGAGTGCATGAGTCTCATGCTCGATCGATTGAGCTAGCCGGATCAGGCAACAAGAAGGTGGTGGTGGGGGTGGCGGCATCAGCAAGGCATCCCCCCACACAACTTGTCCGACATCACCTCTGGATGTACTGGGGACGAGCCTTGGCGCATGGTGTCGTCCCCGGGCAATTTGCACAACGGTCCTCCACCCCTAGGCCGCCAGCTATGCTACCTCGACAGGAACAGTGATGATGTTGCAGCAGGCTGCCATGTAAATAGTTATTTAATAAAACGTTTTACCCTGTTACTTTGCTGGTGTGTTGTATATATTTATAATATTTGCATAGGGTTTGTCGTTATTTTGGGCGGGGTGGGCGGCGGAGCCGAGCTGTCTTGCAGCCATCATGGTGTCGAGCTCAGTTCCTCTCACTAGTTTCATATTTCTCATGAGGGGTTGTTCCTAATGTTTCTATTTTAGCGAGGTCAAAAAGAGATCCCATTAGTGGCCTACTGATTTTGCTTGATTCCTTTTGTTTTTCTAACGATTTTTCACTATCTGCAAAGACTAAACAGAGTATTGCGACTCTGTGCTTGTTTGTAAATAGAGAATGAACCAAAGAGAACCAATTCCAAAACAGTAAATGCTTGGATAACAATCAATCAAATGGAGAGGGAAGCAAGCACGACGGATTACAACGGGGGCAAAGGCCTGCGTTACCTACCCGTTACTATCTGCAAAGAGAGAATACTCCTAAAAGAAAAGAGGGAGGGGGGCAGCGTTCAAAGCACATCAGCGTGCATAAACACGAAAATGTTTTTACCTACCACGTACTTGATATTTTAAAGCTTTTGATATTTGCTATTAAAAAACCATTGAAGTTCACTGAAAAAACCATGGGTTATAGACCATATATAGTTAGGAATTAGCATTTACAAAACCTTATTTTACTCACACAAAACCATTGAAATTCCATATATAGTTAGTTGCACTAACTATATAACGCGCACCCGCCATCCACTGCTGATGATGTCACATATTACATCATTCATGACATGGTCAGTGACATCACTGATGACATCACTGATGACATCTCAAATGACATCACTGATGACATCTCAAATGACATCACTGATGACATCACTGATGACATCTCAAATGACATCACTGATTATATCACTGGTGACATCTCAAATGACATCACTGATGACATCTCATTTGACATCAATGGTCACATCACTGATGGTATCATTCATGTGACAATACAATGCATCTCCTCACACTTTAATATAACCTCTGTTACATCCAGTGTAAAATACAGAATATAATTTTTAAAACCATTGACACACCAATACTAGTTACTACATACGCACTCACTGATTCCTATGTCTACACACATTCACTCATTCACCCATACAATCATTCATACATACAATCACTCATCTTTACAACACTATCATATGCACTCATACACCTATACAGACACTCACACTCTGCCACTCATCCATGGAGTTACTCACACACCTAGTCAGTCCTGTAAAGAATCAATCACACTTCCATTTTCTAATCAATACAGTTAAACATAGAGTACCTTACATTTTCAAACATATACTAACACATACTTACTCTCTTATACAATCATTGATACAAGAACACATTGATCTGCACACACCTCCCAGCCAGCCACACACACACTCAGTCTTCCATACAAATACTTGGGCAACCAATCAATAACCCATATAACCACTCATATAGCTACTGATCAACACATGCAGCAGCTTGCACAACAACAGACATATTGATGCACACTTTCAGACAGTTTAGTCACTAACCCATGCATTCAGTAAGACACATTTATTCACTCACTCAGTCAGTCACGCACCTACTAAATCCTTCATCCAGACACTTATACATCCACTCATTCTTCAATATGTAAAACATATTTAAACTTTACAGAAACACACAGTCACTGGATGATGTCATCAGTGATGCCATCAGTGATGTCATTTGAGATGTCATCAGTGATGTCATCAGTGATGTCACTGACCATGTCATGAATGATGTAATATGTGACATCATCAGCAGTGGATTGCGGGTGCGCGATATATAGTTAGTGCAACTAACTATATATGGAATTTCAATGGTTTTGTGTGAGTAAAATAAGGTTTTGTAAATGCTAATTCCTAACTATATATGGTCTATAACCCATGGTTTTTTCAGTGAATATATATATATATATATATGTATATATATATATATATATATATATATTTTTTTTTTACATACACATAAAACAAT